>NW_003852409.1:23491096-23511618 GCF_000181295.1 Otolemur garnettii | reverse complement strand
ATTTTACATTTAAAGAAAACTTAGATTTCTTCTAGGTTCGCTTTTTAAATTTATGAATGAAGAAATTAGGGCATAAAGAGAAAATACATCCTATGGAATAGCCTTTCACCCTTTTAAATAGTTTATTTTTATGAAACCCTTAGCCAAAGAATTATTATCCCATTTTGCAAATCAGAAAAATGAAAATTATCTCATACCTTAAAAGTGCTCAGATCTAAAATCAAGTGTTTAAAACATTTTTCCCTGAGGGCAGAACATTGTCATGTAGGCTCTTTCCCTCTAATGAACAGTGATGACTGGCACATGGCCTTCTCAGTAGGGCAGATGGCCAGGGAACACGTTTAGTTTGGTATGATTTAGCCACATCAAATGCATGCAAGGCCTGCCCTGGTGGTGCTGGATTAGTCACTGTTAGAACTACCCCTGTGCGCTCCCCAGAATGGTTGTAAGTTGGATGTTAAGATGACGTACTTTCTTTTTATTCTTTTGTTCACATTCTTTTGCTTTTCATGCAGCATCTAACTCCAGTTAGTATTCTTTAGTTATATTTTGTGTTCTTATGTTCATTCTTAATACTTGACTTAAAATACTTCACTTCGTATCTTTCTGAGAATTAGGAGAAACCAGTTGGCCATTTGGGGGTACATTTTCTTCTTTTGTATTCAGTTGTGGCAAGGTAATAAAGTAAACTGAAGAAAATAAATGTCAGATTTATTCTCTGTCTAATTAGGCTCAGGAAAAAAAAAAAGAAAAGAAAAGTGAAATTCAGAGAAGCTATTTGCTTAAGGTCCATAGCAGGTGAGAGATTTTGCTGGGAAGGAACACAAATTTGGCATTAAATCTCATACCACTTTTTTATACTATGTTGCTCCTGAGAGGAGTTGTAAGCTATTAGGAAAACAAAACCTCATGATTAGTTCCTACTGTGTATGGATTTTAAAGGGAATAGCCTTTATTTTTTTTTTTTTTTTTTTGGTTGCAGCCATCATTGTTGTTCGGCGGGCCCGGGCTGGGGATTCGAACCCGCCACCTTAGGTGTATGTGGCTGGCGCCTTAGCTGCTTGAGCCACAGGCGCCAAGCCTAGCCTTTATTTTCATTATAAAAGTCAGTCACTTCAAGTTTCTACTTTAAGTGTTTTAAAATTGCTTCAGTTCTTGAAGTATTTTATGATGTGCTTGTGACATATTTTACAATGTGTTATTTTACGATCAGAGAAAAACAACATATTAATAAAAATAAAAGCGATGCATACATACTAGAGACAATTTGAAAATTAGAAGGAGAGAAAAAAGGCACTGACAGGACTATTGTCCCTCACAACAATTATTAACTTTCCAGTTATATTTATATCTGGCCTGTCTTTAATTTATTAACTTTCTCTCTATATACCTGTGCTTCAGGTGTCTACTATCTCTTTTTTTTTTTATTGTTGGGGATTCATTGGGGGTACAAGAAACCAGGTTACACTGATTGCATTTGTTAGGTAAAGTCCCTCTTATAATTAATTGTGTCTTGCCCCCAAAAGGTGTGTCACACACAGAGACCCTATCCCCCTTCCTCTTTCCCTCCCTCTGCTCTTCCTTCTCCCAGGTGTCTACTATCTTAAAGTAATGTGCGGAGGAATGAGTATTTAAGAACCGATGAGTTTCATTCTTACACTTGCTTTCACTTTTACTTTTGAGATAGCATTTTCACTCTATAGGGTTATTTTTCACTCGTTGACATCTCTCATTTCAGGCTATGGCATAAATAGAAATAAAAAACTCTTCTAGAAAAAATTTATATTTAATCGTGGGTAGTTTAAGAGAGTGAAATTATACTGGGATAGTAAAAGGCTTGGAGACTTATCTAGAATGGTAAAAAGGCCCCAGATAATAATCAGGTAGGCCTAGTAGCATTGTAGGAGCAAAGTATTAAGGTATGTATACATTGCATTGTGGAAAAGGAGAGCAACAAATGCATGCAAGGCCTGCCCTGGTGGTGCTGGATTAGTCACTGTTAGAACTACCCCTGTGCGCTCCCGAGAATGGTTGTAAGTTGGATGTTAAGATGACGTACTTTCTTTTTATTCTTTTGTTCACATTCTTTTGCTTTTCATGGAGCATCTAACTCGAGTTAGTCTTATCAGTCACACACAAAAGAATTATTATTAGAATGCCTCTTACCCCAAACATCAAAATTTTGTTATGGAACTGGTAGCTTTTTGAGGTATTTTTATCAGAACTTTTTCTCTTAAAAATTCTTTCCATTGAACTTTTTTTCTTTTTTTTTTTGGCCAGGGCTGGGTTTGAACCTGCCACCTCCAGCATATGGGCCCAGTGCCCTACCCTTTTGAGCCATAGGTGCCACCCTCCAATGAACATTTTTAATCAGAGGAGAGCAGGTAGACACACTTTACACATAATGTAAATTTTAACTTTTCCAACCTGCAGAACAATTTGATGTATAAAATTGTTTTTAGAGCTAAAATCCATTGTTTCCTAGGATATATATTTCAACTCTTTTTATTGTCACAAAGGTACATAGCTAAAGAGGGATTAAAATATAAGATCTGGAGAGAAACCAGTACCTAAAGTATCTATCACTGTGTGAATACATACTACTTTGTTATGTATGTGAAAAGCATCACTAATGCTATTAGCCTTTAGAAAATGATGTGATGTAAAGTGATGGTATTTACATGCATGTTTGATTTAATTCAAAGCAAGTATTTATATAATAAACTTTTACACATGTCTTTCCCAATAAGTTCATGACGTTTTGGAGAATTCTGCTGTAATAATTTAAGAAACGAGATTTGTGGGCGGCTCCTGTGGCTCAGTGAGTAGGGCCCAGCCCCATATATGGAGAGTCTCAGGTTTGAACCCATCCCCAGCCAAACTGCAACAACATAAAAAAAGATAGCTGGGTGTTCTGGTGGGCACCTGTGGTCCCAGCTACTCAGGAGGCTGAGGCAAGAGAATCACCTAAGCCCAAGAGCTGGCGGTTGCTGTGAGCTGTGACCCCACGGCACTCTACTGAGGACTACAAAGTGAGACTCTGTCTCTAAAAAAAAAAAGGAATTGAGATTTGTGTACATTAATAACATTTTCAAACTCTTCTAGTTTTCCAAGTCTTGCTCCAGTTATAAGACCGTTTTATTTCATAGCCTTATTTTCTCTCCCTTTTTTGTAAATATTTCTACTAGTAAGGAAATCAAATAAGACTGTTTATGAACAGTTTTAGCATTGAACTGTATCCAGCATATCTTGTAAAATTTCATCATTCTCCTAGATTTCTGTGTAGTTTATTTGCTTATTTATGTAATAGTAGTTCTGAGTGTCCCTTTCAATCTTCATGGCCCCATAAAGAAGGAATATAAATGATACTGTCCTTCCTCACTACCTGATTTCAAATGTTATGCTACTGCAGTGTCTGTAGAACATCCTTAGTAACAGACTTCAGGGGGTATTATTACAAAACACATAACTGTGCTTGCTTCCTTCCTTTTCATTTCCCTTACTGTTTTTATTTTTACTTTGAATTTGTAAACATAAAAACCTATGAAGAAGAATATAACAAATGCCTATGTACTCACACCCAGAATTAACAAAGATTAACATTTTGGAATTTTGATTCCTAGTTATGCGTATGTATATATAGTTATGTATTTGGATAGAAAATTCAACAGAAATAGAAACAGAAGATTTCATATAAAGTTAGAGTTCCCTTTGTTTTCTTCCCAAGTATTGTTTTTCTTCTTCCCTCCATGGATAAGCAGAGCATAAAGTTCCCCTATACTCTTCAGTTCACATTTTAATTTTTACCATATATGTATCTATCATTAGTACATAGTGTATTATGTCTCCATTTACTTAGTATTTATTTTATAAAATACATATTCTCCTTTGCTTTTTCAACCAGTGTTGTTTTTAAGATTTATGTATGTTTATGCATAATGGGTGTAGTTCACTTATGAAAATGCCACAGTTTAATCTGTTCTTCTATTAATAGGTATTTTTATTGTTTTTAATTTTTTCTTTGCACATAGTTGGCCTTTGGTATGTTGTCAAATCAAACAACAAAGTCTTATTGCAATGTTAATCCTGTACTCAGCTTTTCTCTACAGCGTTTACAGAGTAGTAAAGAACTCTATCCCATCCCCATTGTTATCTCTTCTTACTATCCTTTTGTTGGAGGAATGAATTTTGATAGTCATTGTCCTTTTCAAAACTACTGTTGCTTTTCATGTTCTTTTAACTTTTTAAAATAATTTGCTTCTTTTAGGTGCTTGTTTAAATTGCCAGGAAAATAGCAAAGGAAATCACTGTGAAGAATGTAAAGAAGGATTTTATCAAAGTCCTGATGCCACTAAAGAATGTCTGCGCTGCCCTTGTTCAGCAGTGACCTCTACAGGCAATTGTACCATAAGTAAGACCTTTCTCTGACTCTTCATTTTAAAGGGAAAAAGTCAGTGAATCAGTTATCAATAGGTATAAGTTACATTGATGAATAAAGTTCTAGATTCCATAAGTGCAAAAGAAGTTATAAAAGCAGCAAAAGCTTTCCTTTCTAGGTCTCTACAACCTAATCCAAGTACGTGAATGAGACTTCAAATGTCTAAAAAGCAACATAAGGAGTTAATACAGGGACTTCTAGACTGAGCAACTTTTACTCACTTATTTCAAGATATTTTACTAATTAGTTGTTCCTGATATTGGCAAACTGTTTCTATATGGTAATCTTGCAAATATAGTTAACTTTCATGTATTCCTGATATATTAGTGATCTATTGCTGTATAATCTACTATCCTAAAGTTTAGTAGCTTAAAACAATAAGAATTTATTATTTCACATAGTTTCTGTACTATTTTAGAAGCACCTTAGCTGAGGACGTCTGGTTTAGATTCTTCTCTCCCTCCTTGCCTTTTAAAATATGGCTTTATAAGATATAATTCACATTCCATATAATTTATTTAAAATATAAAATTCAAGCTGGAAACAGTGAGTAATGCCTGTAATCCTAGCACTTTGGAAAGCCAAGGCAGGAGGATTGCTTGAGGTCAGAAGTTCGAGACCAGACCCTGTCTCTATAAAAAGTAGAAAAACAAGCTGTGTATGGTGGCACACACCTACAGTCCCACTTGGGTCTATACTACTTGGGAGGCTGAGGCAGGTGGATTGCTTGAGCCCAGGACTTTGATGTTGCAGTGAGCTATGAAGATGCCACTACATTCTAGCTTAAGCAACAGAGTAAGATCCTGATCTCAGTAAAAATAAATAAATAAATAAACAACAAAATAAAATGTAAAATTTAGTGTTTTACAGTCACAATGTTGTACAGCCATCATCACCCATCATCACAATCAAATTTAGAACATTTTCATCACCCCACTACTACCAAAAACTAAAAAATAATCCTGTAAACATTAGCAGTCATTCTCTTTTCCTGAAGCCTTACGCAACCACTAGTCTCCTTTTGTTCTCTATGGATTTGCCTGTTCTGAACATTTCATATATAGAGATACTCTATAGCCTTTTGTGTCTGGCTTCTTTCATTTAACATAATATTTTCAAGTTCTTCCATGTCATGATACATATCAATATGCTTCATTCCTTGATTTTGCCAAATAATATTTTATTGTATGAACATTATTATTTCTTTTCTGCCTCACACTGAAAAAATAAGTTGTCTTGTGCAACACAGTAAGCTGATTAGCAAAAAAAAAAAAAAAAAGTCCGTGCATACTTTTTTGTGATATTCAACATTATGGAGAAACAAAAAAAGTCCTCCCAGAATCTTCACGCAGCCTAGTAGGTCGGACACTCCAACCTGCCCCTAGGATACACCACATTTTATTCGTCTGTTCATCCACTGATGGGCATTTGAGTTGTTTCCACTTTTTAACTATTATGAATAATGCTGCTGTGAACATTTGTATACATATGTTTGTGTGTACATGGGTTTTCACTTGGGTGTATACCTAGGAGTGGAATTGCTAGCCCACATAGTAACTCTGTGTCTAACCTTTTAATTAAGAGGAGTACTATAAAGGGTCGTGAATATGAAGATTATGTATTCACATCTAAATCTGCTTCTACAATATCAAATTCTGTAGTGGATGTTTTATTAACATATTAATTAATATTAGCATATTAATACACTGTTAGTGTCAAAGAATTTAAGATTTTAGAATTTTATAGGAATTGTAAATAAGAATTTATGTTAGTCCTTAGCATATCTAGAGTAACTATCCTTTTGGACACAGGACTTGACTTATGGTAATTGCTTTGTAAATGATTATTGAATAACTTAATGAATTCACTTTCATGTGATAAATTTAAAATTTAGAAGCCTTCTTTATGGAAAAGATGCCTAACAGAAGTAACATGCTGCAAATCCTTTATTCTTGTTTGCCTTTTCCAAGGACTGTAAATTT
This sequence comes from Otolemur garnettii, assembly GCF_000181295.1. Taxonomy (NCBI): domain Eukaryota; kingdom Metazoa; phylum Chordata; class Mammalia; order Primates; family Galagidae; genus Otolemur; species Otolemur garnettii. The sequence continues at coordinate 23,505,198 of NW_003852409.1, read as the reverse complement.
AATAAAAGCAAAGACTGTGTCTATAATTTTAACCATTTCATCCTCATTCCCAGCATATGGGCAATGCTAATAATGCATGTTCCATGGGTAGAAAGGGAGATAACTATAACTCAGGGTAGAGAGTGGTTGGACTGTGAATAGTGTGTAGTGGTAGACAGAGGTTGGTCTGTGTATAGTGGATGCACCACGTGGGAATAGTTACTCTACCTGGCCTGGGAATATGTCAGCCATGGCTTCAGAGAGAATGTGATATGAAGCTGAGTCTTGCGATGAGAGTCAGCATTTAGCAAGTAGACAGGAGACATTTCAGATAAGGAGATGAATATGAACAAAGGTACAGAAATATTAAAACAGCTGATTTGATCAAGGAAGGGCAGAAACAAAAGTATAAGGGGACAGCGCCTATGGCTCAGTGAATAGGGTGCCGGCCCCATATACCAAGGGTGGTGGGTTCGACCCAGTCCCAGCCAAACTGCAACAAAAAAATAGCCAGGTGTTGCTGCAGGTGCCTATAGTCCCAGTTATTTGGGAGACTGAAGCAAGAAAATTGCTTGAGCCCAGGAGCTGCAAGTTGCTGTGACGCCATGGCACTCTACCAAGTGTGACAAAATGAGACTCTGTCTCTAAAAAAAAAAGTATAAGGAAGAAGGAGTGAAACATGAGGCAGAAGCTCTGTGTCTTGAGGTCAAGTTGGTCTGAACAAGACAGACATAAAAGACTTTCACAAACTTTAATTTCAATCCTTCAATCTATTTCACCAGGATTTTTTTTCGTATTTTTTGTTACCATAGTTGTTGAAATACAAAAATGCTTTAAAGTACAGTATCATTGTGAGCTGTAAGTTCCTGGAGAACAAGGAGTGTATCCCTTTTTGCTGAGTATTTTTTTCTGCATATCATTGTTTGCATGGATTATGAATTCAGTCGGCTGCCACCTTTTATTATTTAAAGCAACCTTTCTGGTTTAATCCTCTTATTTGAAAGAGGGAAAACTAAAGCCCAGACTTTAATAACTTACTTGAGGACACACTAAGGGGGATTGTAATTGGTAAGTTAAAATTGTTTATTAATTGCATGACTCCAGGAATACAGGTGTATTAAAAACCACTGAATTTTATACTTTAAATGGTATAAAATTTGAATTATATCTCAAGGAAAGCCATTTTAAAAAGCAATAGTAAAATAGACAAAGGGATTCATTTTTCATAAAGAACATCAGAGATGTGATTAATTGCCACAAGTTCCATGACCACTATAAAGTAGCCCTGCTTTATTAAAATTAATCTGTATTCAGATAACAGGACGAGTCTATTAGTATAGTTAGTAAATTCTAAGAAATAAGCTAATCCATTTGCAGTTATATACAATTATGGTTTGTTGATTATTAAAAATTGTTTGTTAAACATAATTGAGAATTCTGAATTAAAATTCAGAATTTTTAAATGAAAAATTTAAAAAGAAGCAGATAGGCATGAGTTCCCATTGCCTACATATGCCAAACAGTAGAGATAAAAAAGAAAAATGTTGAGTAGGTCATAGTTTAGTGAGAGAGAGATAAGCAATCAAGTAATTACAATTTAGGATAACATAATATTACAGGTAGGTATAGACTGACCCTAACCAAATGGAGGGAATTAAGGAGCTTCTGTGCTTCTGAGGTGATACTTGAGTTAATTCCTACAGATTGAATTTACAAGGTGAAGTGAGAGTAGAGAGGCAAGAGGATGCCCCATGCAGAGGAAGTAGTTTATACTTCACAGAGGAGAAAGTTCTGAAGCCATTTCATGTGCCTGAACCTTAGAGGGTTGTAGAGTATGAAGTGAAGACAGAAAAGCTGAGAGTAGTCATCAGGTGTCAGCTTCTGGAGGATATGAAAATTCTGTTATGTTTTTACTTAATCCTGAAGGAGTTATGGAAGCATTGAAGAGCTTCTTCTAGAGAAGATTTGCTTTGAAATTCAAAGTGAATGTAGGGTGCATTGTAGTAAAAGATCCATTAGGAAGTAGCTACAGTAATCTAGATGAGAAATGATAAAGATCATTGTAGTAGGAATGGAGAGAGACATCTGTGGATTGGAAAGATTTTTATCGGGTATAAGTGGTATACAAAGTGATACAAGTGATAACTGCTTACAAAAGGGATAAATGTAGATGGAAGATTAAGAGACGATTCTCCATTTTTTGGTTTAGACAAGTGAGAGGATGTTGGTACCATCCCCTGAGATAAAGGAAACATTGAAAAAGGACAAGACTTAGAAGGGAAGATGTTCAGGATGGTGTTGTGCATGTTAAATCTGAGATGTTTGTGAATCCAGATAAACAGGCAGTTAGTATATAGTCTGGAATTTAGGACAGAGGTAGGGACTAGAGATACACACCTTAGAATTGCTGACCATGTCAGTGGATAAGGTGGCCCATGGAGACCAAGGATAGAAGTCTGGGGAGTATCAACATTTAAGTAGGAGAGGAATGGAGGAAGATTTTATTCAGTCTGTCATGTCTGAGAGGGAAGGAATTTAAAAAGTATGAGAGTGCCAATCCAGTATAATGATTCAGACTCCTTTTGTAAGCATATGTCTTTTGCTTTCTGATTAGGTTCTCTGGATATCCCCATAATTCCTACAATAAGCTGGAAAATTAATAAATTAGGTATAGATTATGAGTTTAATCTAGTCTACTCTCTTAAGATTAAGAGGAGTTGGTAAGAAGGGCCTATAAATCTTCTTAAGGGCAAGTAGTTTTAGATTTTTAATTGTAGCTTCAGACTGTACTAAACTATTTTGGTGTTCTTTCTTTTAGAATTTGGTGAGTTGGAACCTGAATGTGTCCAGTGTAAAGAAGGTTACACAGGCCAGAACTGCAATATATGTGAAAATGGCTATTATAATTTTGACAGCATCTGTAAAAAGTGCCAATGTCATGGCCATGTGAACACAACTCAAAATCCAAAGATTTGCAAGCCCGAGAGTGGTGAGTGCATCAACTGCATCCATAACACCACTGGGTTTTGGTGTGAAAACTGCCTGGAAGGTTATGTTCAAGACCTCGAGGGAAATTGCATCAAGAAAGGTAAAACTTCACCTAAAGTTGTAAATTTAATATCTAAACCTAGAAGTGAAAATTTCAGGACAGCTACCTTTAGCTTTGTAAAACCTTCCAATCCCACCAGAGGAGTTTCTGGAAATAGATTTTAATAGATATTTGCCTAAAGAGGTTTCCTTCCATTCCTGCTGCTCTTCTGATACTCCAAAGTCAACTACAGAAATTTGAGGACCAAGACAAAGTCATTGCAACAGTGAGATAAAGTGTTCTCACATTTTCTCTTCATCTATTTTTATTTTTATGTTAATAATTTGAGAATCCTATCATTTCTTTTATTCTTTGATTCCTTTATTCTCATCATTTTCAGTGATCAACAAAGGTCTTCTCAAGTAGTTTCTAGTTAGAAGTTCCAGCTGAGAAACTAGAGTTTATTCTAGCTTCGATTCTAACTTTGGGCCTAAGTTTCCCCATGTATGATGGAGGAAATAGCAATAATAATCCGCTTGCTTTTTAAAAGAAAAAGTTATTTATATGACAAAGTATGTTCTTACAGGGAAGTTTAGTAAAGATTAGGAAGAAAATTAATGACTATATAATAAATTCAGAATGAGTTAGGGTAATTGAGGACTTGTTAGGTCACAGATGATTAGAGTAGGCTTTTCTACAAATATTCTTTGATATTCTAACATTCATAGGCTGATGAACTATTGGCCTGTGGCAAGTGTCATCTTTCTGCTGTTTTCTTTCTTTCTCTCTCTCTCTCTTTTTTCTTTTCTGAGACAGTGTTACCCTGTTGCCCAGGTTAGAGTGCTGTGGTGTCAACTTAGCTCACAGCAATCTCAAACCCCTTGATTCAAGGAATCCTTCTGCCTCAGCCTCCCAAGTAGCTGGTACTACAGGTGCCTGCCATGATACCTGGCTAATTTTTCTATTTCGTTAGAGATAGGGTCTCCAACTTGCTCGGGCTGGTCTCAAACTCCTGAGCTCAAGTGATCCTCCTGACTCAGCCTCCCTGAGGTCACCACACCAGGCCTTTTCCTGCCATTTTCTTAATATCCTTATGCTCTTGTGATTACGTCTAAAAGACCCAAATTGAACCCTATCACTAGTGAAAGATCTTTCTCAGACATCCTTCCCATTTTGTGAAGCATATTTTGTCAATACTAAGCTGAAAGTTAATTTTTCTCATTAAGAAAAGTAATACATAAAACTTTGCCATTTTTTTTAGGATAAACTGATGTAAATTGTAATAATAATTATCATAACAATGGTAATCATTTTATCAAATACCTATTATGTGCCAAGCATTAAATGTGATAATGCTATATATATAGTACATTGCCTCAATCCTTTCCAAGAACTCTGCAAAGTTGTTGTTATTATCCCCATTTTACACATGAGGAACCTCAGCTTTAAAAAGATGACTTACCTACAGCCACACAGTTCTATTTTATTTCAAAGCTTTTGGTCATTCTGCTGAATGAAGTACAAAGTATATTAGAAGTACAAAGTATAGTACTTTAATTATAAAATAGCCATAATCTATACAAGAGGAGAATTACTGCACACGGAATTAAAGGCAGACTATTTTCTTTCTTGTTTGACATCAATGTTGGACATTTAAATTGTACTTTCTGATATAACTGGAGATACAGTTTTTCCTATTCCTATTTTTAAAGGTAAAAAAGAATTTTACCTTTATGACCTGCCGTCAGACATGTTGGACTTATTGTAGTTCAGATGGTTACTGTCTCTCCCTGTCACTTTTAACCACAGAACTTAGAACTCAGTAGTGATATATTTACTGCCATTGCAGGAATTTTTATGACTCTGTCTGAAGTTAGGAAGAATAGAAAACTCCAACACTGGAATTTTCTCAAAGATTTTAATATAGATATTATACATCCTAGATAACAGCCACAGATATTGCACTCTAGCTTTCTAGGTTTTGATTCTTATCACTATGTTTCTTAAAAGTTATTTTTAGCTTGCATTACCTTACAGCAGACTATCATGTGAACATCTCACATCAACCTCCACTCCCATGTGTATTTCTTTTCTTGTTTCTCAAACTAGATAATTTTATCTTTTACATTTCATTCTCTGTTTTTATTTTCAGAAGTTATTGTTCCAACACCTGAAGGTTCTACCATTTTGGTTTCCAATGCCTCTTTGACCACATCTGTGCCCACCCCTATTATAAATAGTACATTTACCCCCACAGCCCTGCAGACTATCTTTTCAGTAAGCACTTCTGAAAACAGCACTTCAACTTTAGCGGATGTATCATGGACCCAGTTCAACATCATAATTTTGACAGTCATCATCATTGTGGTAGTGCTGCTAATGGGATTTGTGGGGGCTGTGTATATGTACCGGGAGTACCAGAACCGGAAACTCAATGCCCCCTTTTGGACCATCGAGCTGAAGGAAGACAATATCAGTTTCAGCAGTTACCATGACAGCATTCCCAATGCAGATGTGTCAGGATTGTTGGAAGACGATGGCAACGAAGTGGCTCCCAATGGGCAACTGACCCTGACGACACCCATACACAACTACAAAGCCTAAGGGGCTGGAGCTGTTCTCCTGGGTTGTTAAACCACAGTGCTTACTAGTCTAGTGTCCGTTCCTGGGCTGGACAAAGCCTGGGTAGAGTTTGCTGAGAAAGCAAAGACAAGTAGTGCATCTGAAATTCTCGGGTACAAATTTGTAATGCGCTTAGCCTGTCTATTGCTCTTAGTTTTCCCATGAGGATCTGAAGCATTTGTTGTTGTAAAGGACTTGAAGCAAAGTATATTTTTGTACCACATAGAAGTAAGGAAAAGCTGGACCCCACAGTGCATCCCAAATCTACTTTGACCTCCAAATGGACTCCTGGGAAGTGTTCACCAAACCAGTGGTAACAAGATGATGGAGGGGAAGGGACTGCTGAAAGACTTCATCTCCATTCCTGAAACACATCTTTTTAAAAGAGGATCAGAGATTATATTCATTTTACTGAACTAAAAGACATCATTGAAGAAAAGCTGGTGTCTGGCCTGTATCACAATAAGCAAATCTTGATTCTTTCTAGAATAGAGGTAGAAAAGTCCCAAGATGTTCAGAGGAACTTGATTTTTTTCCTCCCTGGATTCTTAATCAGTGATGACATTAAAGCACAGGATAAGCTTCTCTTGGTAGAGGAAAGCAGCTCTGGGAAGTAGGAAGCTGATGGTCCTCCTCAGGGTCTCAGTGTAAATGATAAATTGTCTAAAAATAAGGAATATTCCTGCCTGGGGAGAAATAAGGTGTACATAATTAATGTAGCATATCTGGCCAACATTGTATCTATTTGTAAAAAAAAATCATGTCATATTTTATCATCTAGAATTTATTTGTACAGTAGTTAATGGCATTGTAAAAAGAAAATAAGGGGATTGCTTAAAATACTGTAAAATAGTTGGCAATATTGCTAGACTAGAGCTGGGACTCTGGTGAGCATCAGTCATTTTTAGTCCCTCTTTGGACACTGTTGAAATTTGTAAGAGGTTGAATGTTTCTAATTTTTCTTTCCTTTCTCAGTCTAAAAGTAGAGTTACGTGCTCTTTGACTTACTATAGATTCAAGCAATAGATTTTGAAGTTAATAATTGTTGAGCTGGGACACAGGCAGCATTCTCCAAAATACTCATCTAGTTAGACACTATCCACTCTATGTAGATTTACATTAACATAAAACATATCGTCATTGAAAAAATTTTTTTCCTGAATGTAAAAGATAGTCTTCCAAAGGAGGAAAAATATTTTAGTTCCAAAAGAAAAGCCATTATACCACTTGGAATCTCTAGTTTTCATGCCTGTGAAATATTTGTATCTCCCTGCCCATAAAAAAAATCTGCATTTGAACATGACCTATCATTCATTGCCACAAGGTATGTGCCATCTCCCTGCTATGATTCTCCCATCTTTTTGTCTGGTTAGAGGGTAGCTCTGTAGTTAAGTGTGTATAATTAGTCCTTTTAGATGCAGTTTTCTTCCTAGAGGCCAACTACTGTTGCTTTCTTTCACTTATTGTTATATTGACAGATTGTGGGCTAAACAAGCCAGAAAAAGTGGTCAGAAGTCAAATATAGATATTATTTAGGAGGAACAGCAAACTGTGAAGTGGTTAGAAAAAAGCAAAGACTTCATATTAGAGTAGACTTAGGAAATACAAGTTGACCCCTTTGCCTAACTTCCCTAGAGAAAAGGCAAGAATCTGGTCATCTCTTTATAGGAGATCTCTAGATTGTTCTCAGGGTTTGGAGATGTGTTGAGGATATACGGGCAAGTAATCGGTTTCCGGGGACCTGAGGTACTCTGCACATTTGGCCATTGCTCTCAGAGTAGAGGTTACATTACATTGTATTAAAATTATGTGATTTTTCCGTAACCTTTTGTAGTTTGCAAAGCACTTTTTCACATGTATATCCTTTGTTCCTCACCGTACCCCCAAAGAAGAAATTGTTGTTGCCATTTTATAGATGAGGAAGCTGAGGCACAGCGGGGGTAGTTGTCTTGTTCAAGGCTACACAATGTCATTATTGTCACAGTGTCATTATTAGGGTTGGAATCAGGACTCTTAACTCTAAAGCACATGTTCTTTCAAGTATATACTAATGCAGAAATGTCCTAGTCATGGACACAAGAAGTGTGGGAGGAAGAGTCCTATTGTGGATGTTTCTAATTTTTTTTAAGTACCAAGTGCAATCCAGGGCCATACACCTATGAAGGACTTATTAGAAAGAATACAGGAAGATTGCTGTTTGAAGCAGGTATTAGTGATAAGAAAACAAAACTACCAGTTTGCGTGCTTCGTTAAAGTGAACTTACCTCTTCAAGGAGGAAGGGAAAACTTGCTTTCCCCAGTAGTTGCTGCAGGTGGCTGCGCAATTCTAAGGAAGTGGGCAGAGTTGTACACCTGCCTTTCTCCCAGATACTCCTCTGACCAAAAAGAAAGTCAGGAATGAGGTTAGGGAGAAATATATATTAGTTAAACAAGTTAACCCAATAGAAAAAGAAGTATTTGTTGGAACTTGAGAGCCAAAGCCAAATAGAATTCTGGCCATATAAAGATTCCTTAAAATAGAACCTAAAAGTTGCAAAAATTGAATCACAAAAAAATGTTTACCTTAAAATTCTTGTTAACATCTCCTAGGGTCGTGTTCTTAATTTTTCCTGATGGAAAAACAAATCTTAATAATTATTTTAAATAATATACTTTAGTGTCACCAGCTTTTTGCTTGTGGAAATAATTTTGCTTTAAAATACAATTCAATCATGAAGTGATCTACCACTGAAATTAGATTAGAAAACTAGCATGGAATGCACTGCGCAATATTCATTCCTCTAAAGCAGCGATTCTCAACCTGTGGGTCGCGACCCCTTTTTAACAATGAAAATACATTGTGGCATTAGGAAGGTTGAGAACCACTAAGGCACCATTACCATGAACTATGGCAACCAGCAGGACAGCATTGGTCTAGAAAGCCTGATTTGTCTAAAGATTAGAAATGTGTTATTATTAAAGAACATAAGACTGCTGTGAGTCTTATTGAATAATGACAGGTACTGCTATTAAGTGATACTTTTATCACTTTATATATGATTCATTTTACTAAGCCCTTATGCATTTCTTATAGTTGGATGCCCTGGGTAGTGTTAAGTATGTCTTTGTCCTCCCTTACTGCCTCCTCCCCTTTCCTCCCCCCTCTATCCCACAGGGCTCTCTTATTAATGGAATTTCTTCAGTTATAGAGAAAAAAAAACAGTAATAAAAAACTAAACCTCATTTATACTAAAGTCCTGTGGGACCTAGTGCATTACTCTTCCCAGGGAGACCTCGGTTGGGAGAACAGAACAGACATAGGATGAGAGGAGAGAGAAATTTTGTAAATAGGATTTGTAGAAGCCTCAAATTATATTCCTATTCTCTAGTCCCAATATTCCTAGGAAAATTGACCATGAAACAATTGCTCACTGACCTACTAGCTCAGACTTTGGTCAGCTGGGTACCTTCAGAATATTTAGTCCTTGTGCTATTTTGGAAGCAGCTGAAGCAACAGTACTTCCTCTTGACAGCTTCAGGTAGAACTGAGTTATTATTATTAGTTAGCTAATTCACCTTGGTCCTATATTTTTCATAGGACACCTGATGAACATAGCACCACTTATAATGAGCATCCGTCATACTTTTAAGGTATATTTTAAGGTATGTGGATAGGCATTGAATTTCCACACAGGAAGGAAAGGTCTCTACAAAAAGTTCAGAGAAGTAAAAAAACAATCTAGTGCAACCTGTTAGAACAGGAAAGCATTTTGGCCTCATCCACAAAGAACCTTTGGTATGCTGTGATCTTCCTGATAGTAAGGAATGTGGAGCTAAAATGAGTTTGGTGTATGTGGGGGAGTAAAGCAAGGTTAATGCGTTTTTCTCTTTAACCCTGAGCCAGAGACTATGCCAAGGGGAAAAGCAGGAAGAATACACTGATTCATCTGAACAAGTCAAGTAATATCCAATGAACTAAAATGTCAGTGGTTGAATGATCCAATGTTATGGATCATTAAAATGTCAGTGGTTGAATGATGCTTTTTCAGAGGCAACTGGAAATCGTTCTTGCTTGTTACTTAAGCACATGCAGTAACTGCAGCAGCAGCCCTCGAGCGTGAGCCCAGGGCTTCAGATCTAAGTTAGTCTGTAAGCTACATGATTTAAAGTCAAGTTTTAATGTTAGGAACAAGCACTCTGTAATACATTAAATTTTAGCCCAAGCAATTAGGAAATGTTTCTGAAACATTAAACTTGTATTTATGTCACTAAAATTCTAACATAAATTTTAAAAATGTGTCTCATACATATGCTGTACTAGGCTTCATGATGCATTTCTAAATTTGTGTATGATTTGAATATATGAAAGAATTTATACAAGAGTGTTATTTAAAATTATTAAAAAAATAAATGTATATAATTTGTACCTATTGTAGGTTTGTTCTTTTACTTTTTTATGTGGTCAGAGTTAGCTGGCTTTAAATACTTGCCAAGGATCATTTGTTTTCAGCCCACTTCATGAAAATCTTTGGATCCTTCATTATTGACCATGCATGTACTTTGTTTAAGTTCTTTAGAAAAATGTTTGCTTCTTGGGAAAAAAATACCACTTAAAGATTCCCCATGAAAGAAAAAAAAAACATGAGAAGAAAACATTAACCTATGTTCTTGTGTGCGTGCTTTTGCCTATTCCCTGTGAAATGCACCGAAATGTCCACAAAAATTTATAGAGGAAATTTGCAAACTTTGGATTTCTTTTTCACAAGTATAAAAGTATTTCATTAGCGGAAATCAGAAGGGAAACTGTGTTCTATGTGCTTATTAGATAACCTGTAATGACAATACATCTTTTTTTATTTTAAAGAAACTTTGAAGATCCTCCATTTTGACAAAGCTAAATGATGTTTAATGGGATGCCATCTTAAGAGATCCCCAATATTTTGTAAAATTCAGGCATCTTTTTGTTATAAAAGCTTTATAAACTTAAATTGGTTTATTCAACTTCAGTTGGTTGACATTTAATATTTTGTTTGTTTATTTGAGACAGAGTCTTGCTCTGTTGTCCAGGCCGGAGTACAACGACATCATCATAGCTCACTGCAGCCTCAGACTCCTAGTCTCAAACAGTTCCTCTGCCTCAGCCTCCTATGGGACCACAGGTGTGCACTACATGACCAGCTAATTTTTCTATTTTTTGTAGAGATAGGGTCTCACTGTTGTTCAGGCTGGTCTCGAACTCCTGAGCTCCAGGGATCCTCCTGCCTCAGCCTCCCAGAGTGTTAGAATTACAGGCTTGAGCCACCACACCCAGCCTGATGTCTAAATTTTAAAACCCTGTTTTTCCTTTCTTATCACACATGAAAACAGGTTTTATTACTTAATAGTCACACCTTATATGTCTATGATGTATATGAATTGGGTATCAATGGAACAGAATAAGCATGGCAGAAATCTACACAAAGTTTCAAGAGAAAGCAACTATATATACAAACTTACCACACTGAGGGGAAATATTATCAAAACATTACTCTTATACTATTGTATTCATAGTTTTAGTGAATGTCTATTCACTAATGTCTATACTTGGTGGACATTCACTAAATTGGATTATTAAGACTGGTTGTATTCATTTTTTATAGAAGTATAACATGCATTATGTTTTTAAAAAGTCCACATGTTCCATTGTATTTATAGCGGTAACTTCAAAGTAACAATTGTGCATAGTTATATTTAAGAAGTTAAACTAAATTAAAAATAAAATGTTTTTCCTGAGATCACAGGCTGAAAAATCAACCTTTAAAGCAATGCTAAAATCATAGTTTTACCTAAAAATTAGTTTTAAAGGCAATTTTATGAAGAAATTATTATAGCAATGATTGTGTAGGCTGTCAAATGCTTCTGCATATGAAATGAAAGCCATCAGATAATTTTAAATTTAACCCGTGTCAGTTGTTTGTATTAATAAGTAGGTTTTAAACCTTGTATGTTGAATTGAACTCTGCACTTCAGACAATTGGAGAAAAAAAGAGCCATAATGTTTTCTTTGTATGTAATAAGAATAGGTTTGGGTAATAAAGGAAGCTCTTGGGAGGAAATTTTCTTTTGTGGTTTCCTTTGTGTTGTCAGACCAATTGCTAAAATTGTATATGTCAATATTGTTTTTCTAATCTCTGACCCAAGTAAGGAAGAGTCTCATACCTTTAATTACCATTCTAATCGAACCATATTAGTCCCATGTATTATTTCCTATAGACGCCATGTTGTATGGGCATATGTAACCCCTTTGCTAGTATGATTCTCTCTACCTGTAATATCCTTGAGAGTATTTGTTCATTCTTTGCAAGCCCCTGGTAAAGAGAAGTTGATCAATCTTTAATTTGTACCTTCATTTTGCTTAATGAATCCCTTTCTTACCACACATCCTTTATTATAAAATACTTGTTGGCTTGGCTCCTGTGGCTCAAGCGGCTAAGGCGCCAGCCACATACACCTAGGGTGGCAGGTTCGAATCCCCAGCCCGGCCCGCCAAACAACAATGATGGCTGCAACCAAAAAATGGCCGGGTGTTGTGGCGGGCGCCTGTAATCCCAGCTACTTGGGAGGCAGAGGCAGGAGACTCGCTTGAGCCCAGGGGTTGGAGGTTGCTGTGAGCTGTGATGCCATGGCACTCTACCCAGGGGGATAGCTTGAGGCTCCGTCTCAAAAAAAAAAAAAATACTTGTTTATGTCTTCCCAGTAGATAATACTCCTCAAAACCAGAGAATTTATTCTTCTGTCTCGGGTATCAGGCATATTGGTAGTATGTGTGGGTAATCAGTAATGGCGGTTAAAACAAAAGCTATTTTACAATATAGGAATTGGTACATGAACTTGTTGAAATATTGTAAGAAATCATATTCAATGGGCAGGGCAACATTTCTTATTCAGAGAATAATTGTTTATGAATGCAATTATGTGTCTTTTTTTCTGGAAGGATGAGTCATACTTTAATCGTAGTCTCAAAAGGATGCACAATCCCTGAAGATTAACAAATCCTTAAATGGTTATTACTTCATGTTTTTCAGCAATAAAAACTTCCCTACTGAATATAAATTGGTACAATTGGTAAATTGCTCTTAATTTAAAAAATTCACTTCTAGGAATACTTCATAAGGAAATGGCCTAAAAAGCAGAGATTTCTGCACCAGTTTTTTTTTTTTCAAAGTAGTGTCTAAAGTTCCCCCAAATAGGGACAAATTCTAGATGTTCAAGAATAGGGATGTGGTTTAGTGCATATGCTTCTTAAGATAATGTAAAATCACTAAGAAGTATTAGGAAGAATCATTAAAAATGGAATCAAAGTTAAGCGAAGAAAAGTGAAATATTTTGAAGATGTGCATGCATTTCCATTCCTTATGTAGTTTGGAAGATCTCATATGGTGGCACACCTGAAGCTACATTTCAAATTCTTCATTCTACCATTATTTGTTACAGCAAAATATTTGGAAATGGTTCAAATGTTTGTCAGTAGGAAAATGGATAGATTCTGATCTATCCATATACTTTGAAGAGAACTTTATGCAGTAGTAGAAATGAATTACAGCCTACATACATCACAAAACATGACATGGAGGGGAAAGGTCGTGGAAAATCTGTGCAGTATAATTATTTTACTTAAGGGCCATGAAGAGGGAAATAGGATATGTTGTTTAGAAATACATATATATGCAGGAAAAATGTGAAGAAAGACAAGAGAATTATTAATACAAAAGTAAAGATAACTCTGGAAGGAAGAGAGGGATGCACATATGGCTTCAAAGTAATCAGTAATGTTCTATTTCTATGTGTGGGTATGTGGGTTTTCATTGTATTATTTTTTTAAACTGTGTGTATGTACACACACAATGATATATAGATGACATTTCATTGTGAAAACTTTTAGTAGGATATAAACTGGTAGATACAACATAATTTCAACTATGTTGAAAAAATATATAAAGGCCAGGTACAGTGGCTCACACCTGTAATCCTAGGTGGGTGGTTTGCTTGAGCTCAGGAGTTCAAGACCAGCCTGAATAAGAGTGAGACCCTATTTCTAAAAATAGCAAGCATTGTGCTAGGTGCCTGCAGTTTCAGCTACTTGGGAGGCTGAGGCAAGAGTATCACTTGAACCCAGGAGTTTGAGATTGCTGTGAGCTATGATGCCACAGCACTCTACTGAGGGTCTGAGTGTGTCCAAAGTGAGACTCTGTCTCAAAAAAATATATATATATATACACACAGATAGACAGATGTATATGTGTGTATATATGTGTGTGTGTGTATAAAGAAAATATTTGGAAGGAAACATCATAATTTGGTGATATATGTGCTAGAGAAACAATCAAACAAAACAACCCACTACATTTTATTACATTTTCATAATGGTAAAAGAATAAAATTGTCAAGAGGATGTGAATCTAAATGTATATGCCAGCTTCAAAATACACAAAGCAAAAATATACTACTGTGGCTC
>NW_003852409.1:23488890-23490763 GCF_000181295.1 Otolemur garnettii | reverse complement strand
AGCAACCTCCAACTCCTGGGCTCAAGCGAGTCTCCTGCCTCCGCCTCCCAAGTAGCTGGGACCACAGGTGCCCACCACAACACCCGGCTATTTTTTGGTTGCAGCTGTCATTGTTGTTTGGTGGGTCCAGGCTGGATTCGAACCCACCACCTTAGGTGTATGTGGCTGGCGCCTTAGCCACTTGAGCCACAGGTGCCAAGCCAACTCCTCTCTTAATGTACAGAACAAGTAGACAGAAAACAAGGATATAAAACACTTAACACACTTAATGCTGTCACCAACTTGACCTGATTGACATAGAATGCCCCACCCAACAATAGTAGGAAATATATTCTCTTCAAATCCTGTCTCTACAAAAACCAGAAAACATTAGCTAGGCACTACTCAGGAGGCTGAGGTGGAAGAATCACCTGCTAGGAGTTTGAGATTTCAGTGAGCTGTGATGATGCCACTGCATTATAGCTGGGACAACAAAATGAGACTCTGTCTCAGAAAAAAAAAAAGGAAAAAAGAAAAAAGAGAAAAAAGAAAAATCTCGAATTAATAACCAAAGCTTCTATCCTAACAAGAGGAGGAGCAAAATATACCCAAAGTATGCAGAAGATAGTAAATAAGAGCAAAAACAAATAAAACAGAAAACACATGGAAGAGCCACTTCTTTAAAAGATTCAATAAAATTGATAGACTTCTAGAAAAATGATCAGAAGAATCAAAGAGAAGGAGATGACAAAAAAACAATATCAGAAATTAGACGGAGCAATCACTGTGGATTCCAAAGACACTAAAAGGATAAGAGGAGTTTCTGGCATAAACTTGGTGATGTAGGTGATATGTACAGATTCCTTAAAAGACACAGGTTGCTAAAAAAAAAAAAAAATAGATAACCTAAACAGCCCTGTATCTTATAAAGAAATTGAATTTGTTGTTAAAAAACCTCCCACAAATAAAACTCCAGGTCCAGATAACATGACTGGTGAATTCTAGAAACATTTAAAGAAGAAATATTACCAATTATACACAAACTTCCAGAAAAACTAGAGAAGGCAATATTTCCCAACTTTTTCTATGAAGCCAGCTGTAGAATAAGCTGGCTTATTCTACACAGAGAAAACAGACCAGTATTTCTGGTTAACATAGACAAATATTATCAAGGAAATTTAAGCAAGGCAAATTAAATACAACAATGCATTACAAAAATTGTACCTCATGGCAAACTGGAGTTTATCCCATAAATAGAAGATTGATACAACATTTGAAAATCAAGCAATGCAATTCACCCAGGCTGAAAAAGAAAAATCATACAATGATCATCTTAATAGACATCAAAAAAGCATTTGACTGAATCCAGTATCCATTCATGGTAAAAATGGTGATCATTATACTCTCATGATATTCTGAGGGGATTTGTTTGTTTGTTTTTGAGACAGAGTCTCACTCTGTTGCTCTGGGTTGAGTGCTGTGTCATCATAGCTCATAGCAACCTCAAACTCCTGGGTTCAAGCGATCCTCTTGCCTCAGCCTCCTGAGTAGCTGGGACTACAGGTGTCCACCACAACACCTGGCCAGTTTTTCTATTTTAACTTATTTATTTTTTTTGAGACAGAGTTTCACTATGTCACCCTTGGTAGAATGCTTAGCCTCACAGCTCACAGCAACCTCAGACTCTTGGGCTTATGTGATTCTCTTGCCTCAGCCTCCGAAGTAGCTGGGACTACAGGTACCCACCATAATGCCCAGCTATCTTTTGGTTGTAGTTTAGTTGTCATTGTTTGGCAGGCCCAGGCTGGATTCGAACCTGCCAGCTCTAGGGTATGTGGCTGGCACCCTAACTGCTGAGCTACAGGTGCCAAGCCTCTATTTTTATTTTTTATTT
>NW_003852409.1:23485041-23488503 GCF_000181295.1 Otolemur garnettii | reverse complement strand
CCCAGAGTGCTAGGATTACAGGCCTGAGCCACTGTGCCCTGCTGATATTTCAAGATATTAAGAAATGTATATTTTGATCTTCATCTAACCCCTGGTGAGAACTTTGTAATTTCCTAAATGTTAAGAGCTATAGGAGCATCTTATGTCACATCTGTTTTTGTCTCTGGTTCTTGAGATACCTTCAGAATGGTAAAGGTGGAAGGAATGTCTTTTGTTACTTATGGCAAGCCCCTGTCAACCTCACCAGGTCTAATGAGGTGACTTTTAGAAAGCCCCTAGACACAGGAGTGCTACTTGCTTGTGTAACCAAGCATATGTTAGAGGATTGAAACTTTCAGTCTCACCTCCCATCCTCTGCCGTCTGGTGATTGAGTTTAATCACCAATGGCCCATGATTTAATAAATCATGACTATGTAATGAAGCCTCCATCAAAACCCTAACTGGAGGGATTCAAAGAATTCCAGGGCTATCTTCATCTTTGTGTTCCCACTGGTAAGCACTGGCTCTAATACCAAAAAAAATTATAATAATAAATGTTAGTAAATGAATGAGTAAGTGAATCTGCTGTGTCACTGATAAATATGGTAAAGATTTCTCAGTATGCTGTGGTTTCTAGGCTTTGAATTAGTGAAAGCTTAAACCATAAACTAAACAGACTTTTATTTTGGAAAGGACCACATCACTTGTAAGTAGAGATGTTTGTGAGTGACCTTGGAAACATACAGCACAAAATTCCTTTCAGTGGAACGGTGCTGATGAAGCTCATTCCTTCCACGCCAAGAGAAATCTCACCCACAGGCTGGATTGTGTATCCTCAATCATCGCGGCTTGTGCTGACTGGATCGGAAGCAAGTGTAGTTCCATATACGGATGCTGTTCACGCCGCCCCCTTTCTGCCTTTGTTCTCAGTAGCTTGCAGAATCAACAGGCTACATCTCAGCCTTTTAATTCCTCAAAACATTTTCTAAATGAGCCATTGTTATCTTTAATCACCATGGCTGGGGGGATTATCTAGACTCATTCCAAGAAGCTATTTTTGCAAAGAGATGAGATTCTTCCAGATAGGGATAAAGACATTAAAGTTGTCTATTAAGATTCTGCTTTAGTTGAGATAATAATTTTAGGGTAATTAAGCAAATTGTATAGACTTCAATGGCCCGTTAATCCCCAAAGGAATTGTCTGAACCAGAGAGAGGTTTTTATACTCTAAAACAGTTACAATTTGAATGTCCTTCAATTTAAACGAACAGGTACTATTCACTTCATTTACTTATAACCTGTATCTCACCTTTTTGTATTAAAAAAGATAATAAAACTTTTAAATTGAGGGTTAAAGTATGAGTTAAATATACTACTTACGAAGAAGGAAGTAGAAATATATATCAGAAAAATTAGACTAAAGGCTAAATTAGCAATTGACACCCAATTTAGCTATGAGCGTCCCAACAATCAATATAAATTACTTAGCTGTGTTACTATCTAATTAAAGATGCATACTGGAACATCAACAGAAAATTTCTTTTTCTGGGTCCTAAAAGATAACAGGTTGTAGTACTGAGACCATCAGCTTTGTAAGCAGAGAGATATGGGCTCCAGTGCAGGCCTCATCACAACTGTAGCATTTTGGGCAAGTTGATAGATGGCTGTTAGTCCTATTGTCATTAGCTGTGAAAGTCATGCTGAGGCTGACCCTTTAGGGTTGCAATGAGGTAAGTGAAATCTTGCAAGTTAAGCACCCTGGCACATGCAAAGTCAACAACTATTGATAGTTCCCTCCCTCTCTCTCTATTATTCAAGAGCTCTTAAATGGACTGAGCACAGTGGCTCACACCTGTAATCCCAGCACTCTGGGAGGCTGAGGCAGGAGGATCACTTGAGCTTAGGACTTTGAAACCAGACTGAGCAAAAGTGAGACCCTGTCTCTACTAAAAATAGAAAAAGTAGCCAGGTGTTGTGGTGGGCACCCAAAATCGCAGCTACTCAGGAGGCTGAGGGAGGAGGATCTCTTGAGTCCAGGAGTTTGACTATGAGCTATGACATTGTGGCACTTTACCCAGGGCAACAGAGGGAAACTCAGACTAAAAAAAAAAAGGTCTTAAATGAAAACTTTACCCAAAAAATGCAATGTTATTCTTTCTCTAATGAGTGGAGAATTGGATCAGGTAACTGGTGATTTGTTTTCTGACTACAAATCCAATCCACACCTTGGTTTTGGAGTAAGGCCACACCTATACTTTGGGTACCTTTAGAATGAAACAAGATACTTTTCTAAATTGAATTATTGCTATTTCTTTGTCTTCATTGGGTGATCTTGGGCCAGGATGGTACCCACAGGGGGCTAAAATAGGCAGTGTGGCATCTGGTGGGCATTCTGTAGTCCACACAGGGATCCATGAGAAATGCCATATTTGCCTATGAGAAATGGGTGGGAAGCAGGAGAGTGCAGGCCTGGGAGTCTGCACCTGTCAGGTCCATCCATGTTCTGTTGTAAATTCACAGAGTGACCTTGGACAGGCCCTAAACCCATCTAGATCTCAGTTTTTCCATTGGTGATTCCGAAAGGTTTAGTTTAATGTTGTCCATGAGAGCCTCTTTCATTCTTGTATTAAGTGGAAAGCAAAGGGCATCTGAGGTATGATCATTAAATTCTGGTTAAGGTTTATTAATTTATTCTTTCCCCAACATTTATTAAACACCTATTATCTGCCAGGTACTATGATAGATCCTCAGGTATAGAATTAAAAGTCCCTGTTCTCCAAAAAAGCCAGACAAAAAAGAGCACATACTATATGATTCCAGTTATAGGAAACTGTCAAAAAGACAAATCTTCAGTGATGAAATTAGATCAGGGATTTCCTGATGTGGAAGGGAGATTGACTTGGACTGGATACCAGGAAACTTTTTAGGGTGATGGAAGTGTTTTATATTTATTCTAACATGGTAACCACTCACCTCATGTTGCTATTTAAATTGATTAAAATAAAAATTTTTTAAATTCAGTTCTTCAAAGTCACATTTTCAGGGTTTGATAGCCAGGGTCATTGGTTTCTCTATCGGGTAGTGCAGATGTAGAATAGTGTGTCATCCCAGAAAGTTCTGTTAGAGAGCCCTGTTCTCTATCTTGATTTTGGTGGTTGCTGTATATATGTGTGAGTTTGCCAAAATTCCTCAGAATGTATACCTAAATGACTACATTTTATTATTTGTAATTTTGATCTCAATAAAATTGACTTAAAATAAACACATTGCCTCTCCGAGTCTCACGAAGCCCACACTAATAATAATAGGAGTGACAGCCAAGTTAACAGATAGTTATAGAGTCAAGTATCACTATCAAGATAAGCCCAGGATGCTCTGGGAGTTCAGAGTGGGGCATCTACCCAGAGGGGTCTCAAAACTCTCTCTTTTTATTTTTATTTTTTTAATGTGAAACAGTCTCACTCTGTCGCCTGGGCTAGTGG
>NW_003852409.1:23483056-23484608 GCF_000181295.1 Otolemur garnettii | reverse complement strand
CTGTGAGCTGTGACACCATGGCACTCTACCCAGGGTGACGTAGTGAGACTCTCTCAAACAAAACAAACAAACAAAAAAAGAGTGCTAGGGTTATAGGCATGAGCCACTGCCCCTGGCCCCCTCAAATTTCTTTGAACTGTGGTTGAGAAACTACCAATTTGAGAGAAGATGAAGGGAAAGTATTCCAGAATCTAAGAACCGCTTGCACATACAGTTCCTTTGTGTTAGATGAAGGTATTCTTAGTTGCCTGGACTCACAGCTTGTCAAGCAAAGCATGAACTGAATTTAAGCCTCACTCACCCTCTGGCTGAATGTACTCCTGCAGGATACCACCTGTGCGAAGTATGTGGTGGTGTGTCGGCGGGAGGGCCTGGGCACAGGCAGAGGGGTCGTACCTACACTCGTCCCCTGAGGAAGGAGGTGCTGCAGCTACAAGTTTGTTTGCCCTTCCCTGGGTCCTGACCTACGTTCTCAACATGAATTCACTACACTCAAGGGAGAGACAAGGTCTACCATCCCTTCCTGCAAGTCACAAGACATTAAGTGCTTATTTTAATTTGCAAAATGTCTAGACAATTAATTAATTTAATTATCCTTCTTTGCCTAGGGCTATTGCTGCTTTGCATATTCAAATATGCAGCTAGAGAGGGTGCTTGAAAGCTCTTTCTGGCATCTTAGGATAACTTTTCCAGCAGCCTTTGGCTCTCCTGTAGCCAGCCCAACCAGTGATTCTCAACCTTCCTAATGCCCAGGCTCTTTAACGTAGTTCCTGTGGGTTGTGACCCACAGGATGAGAATCGCTGGTTTAGATGGATGGGGATCTCTGGCCATGGTACTGAGGAGGATCAACTTAGGTAGGAACATCTGGGCTTGGGCTATACCAAATGCCTTCAGTAAGTTTCAAAAAATCTCAGGAGACTCAGCTTTTGGGAATCAGGAAATTAGGTCCATGTTCCTTTTTCTGTCACCAGCTTGCTGTGTGACTTTGGGAAAATCAGTTTATGTCTCTGAGCTTAAAATTTTTAATATATAAAAAAGCAATAATGAGCTTGTCTCAGAGTTGCTGTGAAGAAGCGTCCACGGATGAAGAACTTGAGATAGGCTTTGTAGATAGTTGTATCAAGTAGGGATTTTGTTTGTGCTTGTTTGAGGGGGTCTAGGAGATCTTGCTCTGGTGGTTACTGTGACCTATTAAAGAAGGCAGAACCACTTTCTCTTGAAGCTGGGTGGTGAGGATTTTCACAGTTTTTGTTCAGTGTCGTAAGCAGATGTAATCTTTAGTTCAAAGGCCCCTCCTGTACTGTCTAATCTGCAGGGCTTACAAAGCGAGAAGCTAGTGCACCTGTGGTATGTATAGGTTTCTATCCTGCTTTTGCAGGGCACAGATCTTGTATGTAAAACACCTGCCCTCAATCCCTGGCTCAGACTGACTCAAGACCTTCCCTGTATGTCCCTAGAATTTTACTGTTATTTTCTTTCTTTCTTTTTTTTTTTTTTTTAAGACGGAGCCTCAAGCTATCCCCCCTGGGTAGAGTGCCGTGGCATCACGCT
>NW_003852409.1:23473700-23481194 GCF_000181295.1 Otolemur garnettii | reverse complement strand
TTGCCCTGGGGTTGAGTGCCATGACATTATCATAACTCACAGCAACCTCAAACTCTTGGCCTTAAGCAATCCTCATCCTCAGTTTCCCAAGTAGCTGGGTCTGTCCCCAGGTACCTGCCACAATGCCCAGCTAATTTTTTCTATTTTGGTAGAGACAGAGTGTCACTCTTGCTCAGGCTGGTCTTGAATTTCTGAGCTGAAGTGATCCTCCTACCGCAGCCTTCCAGAGTGCTAGGCTTACAGGAGTGAACCACTGCGCCTGGCTGGGAGGAGTGCCTTAGAGCAAGGGCAGACTGGCGTGCCATCTGTCAGAAATAGTGCTGATGGTGGGACCAGACTGACGTGTGTTTGAACCTTGGCACAGCCAAGGGAAGTTTGGCTAAATCTAGGACAATTTGTGTAACAAAATAAATGATAGTAATGGATTATAACACATAAAATAAAACAAATGTTTGTGAGTCCATATTGTTGTATATGAGCAATTGAATAAGCAAATGGGTGAAAAGGAAAAGCTCTTCCTTATAGTAGAATCCCAATTGATAAATACAGGAGAAGCGATGAAAATAGAAAATTGCCAATTGGAAAATACCAATTGGTAATAATTATCGATAGATGCTAAAATTAGTCAGTGATGATACATAGCCTCTAATATCTCCCTACATGATTCTTACTCATTACAAAAGGAAATATAATTTTCCTATACAGAAACTTGGCAAATACCATCTCAGTCAAGAAATCAGTTACCATCACCCATTGCTAAGACGTATTAACATTGTGAGTCTCCTGATATGCACCCTGAGAAGGGCACAGCGTCACATTTGTGGTATTCTTGTCAAAATGCATCATATGAATTTAATCGTGAAGAAAAACCACACAAACCCAAATCTAGAAACATTGTATCAATGACAGGAAGAATCTAAAGAAAGTGTCAATGTCATGAATAACTGTCAGAGACGGGAGGGGAGTACAGAGATGTAACAAGTAAATGCTATGTGGAATACTGGATTGGATCCCAGATTAGCTGAAGGGAATTAATAAGAAAATGGATTAAATTTAAATGAAGTTTGTCATAAATGGTATTGTATCAGTGTAATTTCTTATTTTTGACAATTGTGCAATGGTTATGTAAGATGTTAATATTTTAGGAAGCTGAGTGAAGTTTCCTAAAACAAGAGGACTTCTTTGCAATCAGTTTGCAACTTTTTTCTACGTCTGAAATTATTTCTACAAGACAAGCTAAGAAAGAAGGAAAGAGGACGGTGTCTGTGGCTCGAAGGAGTAGGGTGCCGGCCCTATATGTCAGAGGTGGTAGGTTCAAATCCAGCCCCAGCCTTTTGGCCTCTGACAAATCTCCTTCCCTCTCTGAACGCTTAGTTTTGTCTTCTGTGAGCAGCACACTCATCGCACTTCACAGTGTCGTGGGGATGACATGGAACAGTGCAAAGTAGCGATGTGTAGGTATTGATCCTATAAAACATTATCACTGCTGTTAGTCCTGGCAATTCAAGTGTCTTGAGCTGCTAAAACCTCAGGAGGGTTCCACCCAAAACATCTGGCTGCAAACTACTGCCTCCCAGCCATTTGATATGACCTTGTCCCAGGAAATAATAACGCCAGCTTTGTGGTTATGTGGCTGTTGTCAAGGAGATGGGTCCGGATAGCTCAAACAGCTGGTGCCAGTGACGTCACCTCTAGGCTTGGCAGAAAGAAAGGCCATGGTGAGACAGAGACAGGGCAAAGGCTTCTGTCCCTGACCATGAAACCACCATGGAAGAAGGAAAAACAACTTCCCAAATAGCCTTTCATTTGTGCAATTGAGTCTCTTTTCTGTTTCAAGGTTCACTAAAAGGTTTAGTACATAACCCGGGAACATGGTCATTCTGAGTAAAGCAATGGATTAATCACAATGAAAACTCACAGGTTCTTTCTTCTTGAGAGTGTCCAAAATGTCTAATTAGCTAATGCAAACGTGTGATCTCAGCATTGTCCACCCCATTGTCCACATGAGAAAATAAAGATGTAGCAAGGGAAAGGGGTGCCAGGTCACAGGATGAAGTGGAGGAGTTTGCAAAGTCAGAATCCGGGTGTCCACACTTCCAGTCCTGTAATCAGACTGCCCACACCCAGATTCGCCTCTTCACTACCTGGAAGCAATTGCTGAAGAAGCAGAGTCTGGTGAACATCACTTAAACCCTGTCGTCTGGATGTTGCCCTTACCTCTCAATCCTAAATTCTAAAGCGGAGAAAAACAAACAAGTGCCCTGCCTGGAATGATGAGTGCACTGGGGTTCAGAGGGACCTGGGTTCATATTCCAGTTCTGGCAGTGACCAGCAGGGGAATGTTGAGTCAGTAGTTTTGACTTTGTGCAGCCTCAGTATTCTCGACTGTAAGTAGAACAGGTAGCTCCTCCTCCAGAAGGTTGTTGTGAGGGCTGGAGTGGTGCATTTGAGATGTCTGCACGAGTGACGCGTGGGACATGCTCTAAATGAGTAGGTCCTCCTGCTTATTTCCTTTCTCAAGAGCTGTCATTGGCCAGATGAAAGGTAGTCCCTTCCTTTGGCAAGTGATAATTTGCAACTCAGTCTCCCTCTCCAGAAAAGAGTTGGTTGCATGTTAGTAGATTTGAAATACACACAAGGGAATCATCTCCAGAGCTGTAAAGTCCTGAAAGGTCCTCAGAGATCCAGTTTTCTCACTTAACAGATGTATACACTGAGGCCAGAGAGCAGAAGTGGGTGTCAAAGATCCAGAAGTCATTGGTAGAGCCATCATGGGAATCTTGCTACCCCAGCTTCCCTGCTTTGAGACATGCTCGTCTTACAGGGTGAATGTAGCACTGGCAAGGAGCATTGGTTCCAGGGCTTTAAGGACAGCCAAGCCCTTTCTCTCTTTCAGCCTGTTATTCTGTTGCTGATCGTAAGAGTGCTTGAAGACCTGGGAGGGGAAGAGGCACAGGTGCAGAATCATGGGCTTTGTAAGCCTCACTAAACCTGAGAGGTGAAAGAGAGAGACAGAGAGAATATGAATATGGGATATAGAGACCTACTATTGATTGGGCTCCTCATATATATCAGATTATCCTCCTCAAAACCTTGCAGTATCGGTATTAGTCCCATTTTCCAGGTTGATTGACCGACTGAGTCATTCATTCATTTAACATATACGGTATTTTCAAATACCTGCTGGGTGGCAGGTACTCAGAGGATATAGCAGTGAACAATTCAGAACAGAGTGTCTGTCTTCATGGAGCTTCCAGCCTACTGCAAAAGAAAAACATTAAAAATATATAGATATATACAATTGCGAAGTGTGGTAAGTGCTACAAAGGAATAATATGAGTTGCTAAGCATATAAGAAGTGATTTGATTTAGATTAGAGGATTAGAGAGGTTTCTTTTGGAAAGTAATTGATTGATTACTTAATTGAAGAATGAAGAAACTGAGGCTGAGAGGGGACTTGTTCTTGATTGCTGGCAAAGTGACCATTACCCATCTGCCCACCTTTTCACATTATTTTTATTCAGAACTCTCCCAACAGCCTGCAGAGGAGGGAGCAACATGAGAAGGGGAGTGGAAGACTGATTTCACTGCTTGAGCTCTGCCAAAATTATCTCGGTATTCGGGGATTGCTGCGTGCTTTAAGAAAGGCAGCCAGGGTTTGGAGAGAGGCCTCTTCTGCTTGGCAGAGGCCGCGGATCTGGCTCCAGGTGACAAACTTGCTGTTAATACTGTATTACTTTGGGACACTCATTTCCTCTCTCTGAGTCTCAGTCTACACATGGAAGCTCTAAGGGCAGTAAGGGTGAGAGATGGGAGTGGGAGTGTAACGACCTCTTGCCTCACAGGGATGAGTTATTTACTTCAAAGTAAATCTGCAAATTACTACTTGCCTTGAGATTTCGCATGTAGGATTTTTCTTCCTTTTTTTTTTTTTTTTTAATTGCAGTGTTTGGCCGGGGCCGGGTTTGAACCCAGCACCTCTGGTATATGGGGCCGGCGCCCTACTCCTTGAGCCACAGGTGCTGCCCATGCATGTAGGATTTTTCTAAAGCACCCAATTATGTATCAACTTAAAGCAGAGGAGGCTTTTTGGGTGCACAGACCCCAACATAAGATTTTGGGGCCATTATTCTAAAAAGTCACACACTGGGTTAGGAACTATGAAGATCCTTAAGAGACTGTATTCCCATGCCCATCTCCCGCTTAAATTAACGGACTACGGCCCGCTTTCGCCCTTAACAAAGATGGCGCCCACCCCAGCCTCTGCTTGAATGCCCTCAGAAAACATGGCAGCCGGCCTCTCTCTTCTGCGTTTTCCTGGCCCAAGCCCAAGTGCACTGCCCTTAGTTAAGATGGCGCCTGCCTCCACTTTCCTGCCAGGCTTCTGGTCCAGGCAAGTTGGCTTCACCTCGCGCGCCTCGGTGACCCCGCCCCGTTTCCGTAGGAAGAAGCTCCGGGAAAGATGGCGGCAGCTGCGGTTTGAATTCCAGCGGCGCCGCCGGAGTCAGAACAAGAGCTGAGTTGGAGGGGGCGGGGACCTGACGCGGCTGTGGGGGGCCCCCGTGGCGCCATCGCTGCTCAGACACCGAAGCTACCACTCCCTCTGAGTCTATGATGGACTCGGTGTTGGAAGAAGACGTCACCCTCCCCAGGACTCTCAGTGGCTGCAGGTGCGGCCCCGGGTATTGGGGATTCACGGTGACCCGGCCCGAGTTCTCGCCGATGGGGATTTGCTCTAACGCGGCCTTGGGGCTTGCTCTTGAGGGTTCCTAGGTCACACAGGGGCACGGTATTTGGCGAGTTCTTTCGGGGAGGGCTTCTGGGGACCCACCAGCTGATACTGAGTGTGGGGAGCTGGGAGTCCTCATCTGCACCGCCCTCGCATCTAGCATTTCCAGACATACTTGAAAAGGGTGTTAAGGACAGGTAAGGGGTTTTCTGAAAAAGTGGGACAAGGGGATGCGCTCGGAGTATTCCATTAGTGGGGATTACTTGGGGGTTACTTTGAGGGCTTGATGGTTCATTCTGGTTTGGGGGGTTTGCTTTAATCATAGAGAGTCTAGTCAGTATGTTTAGACTTTGCTTTTTGAGTCACATGGTGGCCTCCCAGGAAAGAGGGAATGAAATGCAGTGATTGAGAAATTTGGTTGGAGTTGGAGAGTATTGAATTCAAATCCATCCTTGTGAACTGACTGTGTGACCCTGATAAAGTGACTTAACCTACTTTCCCATCTGTGAAATGGGCTGGTGGTAATATCCACCTGACAGGGTTGGGATGAGGATTAAAAGAGGTGATGCTTGCCCAGCAATTAGCTTTTACAAGTGTAGGGCTTGGCACTTAGTGCTTAAAGAAGGATCCTGTGTTGCCATTATTACCATCATCAATAGTGATACAAATTAGGAAATAATGGCCAAGAATGGGCTCTCATTGGAACTGCCCCAAGAGGGTATCTCCTCTAGACTGCTCCATGACTGGGCCCCTGTGGTTGTCCTGGGCTCCTGACTAGAAAGTGGGTAGAAGGACGAAGAGGAGAACTCTAAATGAGAACTTGCAAGTGTTTATCCAGCTCTGCTAGGGACAGGCCTTTTAATCAACATACCCTAATTCAAAGGGTGGCTATAGTGTTTATTGTGCTGAGTGGGACACTTTTAAGAGTGAAATAGGTACAATTAATATTTTTGCTCGGGCAGCAGGCATAAATAGGTCCTATCTTGGATAAGGTTGAACTAATGGTTATTCTGTTTACTGAGAACTTACTATGAATCAGGCAGAGACCAAGACCTTTTCAGTTCCTGCCTAATTGGATCTTGTGATAGTTCATCATGCCCCTTTCTATCCATCTTACTTCTGCCTCAATATGTTGGGTATGTTCTCTTACCTGCCTTGTCCTGGCTTCCCTCATACCTCTAATGGTTCTTAATACTACATGTTGAAAACTTCAAAATGTAAATCTGATCTTTATAGTCTAGTGCCTTATACTTTTAATGCTTCTTATTGCCATTCAGATAAAATCCATTTTTATTCTCTCAGCTTTTCTCATTTCAGTGCTTCTTGGCAAAATGTTTGGGCTTTGGGGACCCAGACATACCTGGGTCTCTATCACAGTTTTGCCGCTTAACAACCCTGTGACCTTGGGTAAGTCATGCATCCTGTGATTCTCAGTTTTTAATCATCTGTAAAATGGGTTGGCATAAGGATATTAAAATGGGTCTAAAAGGGTTTAGCTCCCTGTCTGACCCAGAATACCTTCTCAACATATCAGGAAATATTCTCCACTCTCTCTTCTTCCTGCCTTTGCAGAAATTAGGTACTGCATACATTCCTGGTAGCTAATCCCTTACTCACCTGCTTTAGACCCTCCCTGCCTTATCATACCCAGGATGAAGTTCTTTTATATGGCTTCCGGGTCTTTCATAATCTGGTCCTGGCTACCTGTCTAGTGACTTCTTACTCTCCCACCCCGTCTCCTCCTCAAGCCCTTCACTCCATGCCAGGTTAACAGACTCTCATGAATGCTTTTGTCTCGCTATTTCACATTGCTGGGCCTCTGCACTTTTCTGTTACTGCTGCCTGATTGTTCCCTTTGTGTTATTAATGCATATTATTTTTCAGGTTTCACTGACATTCCCCATCTCCTCCTGGGCCCTCTACTTTCCTAGCTATCCCCACCCTTCACTGACCCTGTCTCAGGCCATGTTGACCTTAAATCAAGTCAGTGTGTTATTTTCCCCAAACCTGACCACCAGTGGGTGCCCCACATGGCTCCAACTCTGAGGGATTTAGACTCAGATTCTGATCTCAGGGACTTTGCCCAAATGAAGGCCCTTCATTAAGTCCTGCATGGTGGGATACAAAAACCTGGGTTCTGTAGTCAGGGTAAGTGGATATGAATCCTGGTTCAGCCGGTTACTAGATGTGTTGATCTGACTGATTCATTTAACACTCCCAAGCTTCAGTTTCCTGTACTGGTGGCTGTGCAGATGAAGTGAGATGATGCACATCAAGTGCTTGGCACTTACTGGGAGTGCATTAAATCTTAGCTATTTTTATTATACTGTTACCTGGATGCTTTCTGTCCTGGACAGAATCCTGTGTGGCTGCAACCCTGGATCTGTCCCTTTGCTTTTGTGCCTAGAGTCTTGCTTCTCCCAAACTGTGAGCTTCCTGAGGCCCGCCCAGGCTTGTTCGTCCATAGCTTCCTTCATCACATGGCCATTAAGTGTTTGCTGTCTGGTTAGGAGCAGACCAAAAAGAAATGTTTTCCTATAAACACAGTTTGTACTCTCTTAGGAAGAGAGTGCCTTCATGGACTTTTTGTAGAAGGAGGTCAAGAAAGAGGATAGTAGAGTGAAATTTCTGAGGAAGGTTTAGTGGTGGTGGGAGGGCTGATGGATGGAGTCCCCTTGGGCTGTGAGGTTTGCAGAGAACACTCCCCATCACCAGTGTAAGCTCAGGGTAGGGAGCACAGCTGGTTCATTCTGCATTGTATCTTT
>NW_003852409.1:23466852-23473410 GCF_000181295.1 Otolemur garnettii | reverse complement strand
GAGGTTGCTGTGAGCTGTGATGCCATGGCACTCTATCAGGGGGGACAGCTTGAGGCTCTGTCTCAAAAAAAAAAAAGAAAAAGATAAATACCATCCAAATACAGCCTCCATATTTAGTATTCACATGCGGCTTAGTAATCGCTGTGAAAAAGTGCACAAGGCATCAGCTGGTATAATCTTTCTGGAACACAGTATGATATTACCTATGTTAATATTAAAAATGTGCCTCTGTGTATGGTTTTTAACAGCTTTATTGAGGTATAATTCACTTGCCATAAAGTTCACCCATTTAAAGTAGTGATATATTTTCAGAGTTGTGTAACCATCACCATAATCTAATTTTAGAACATTTTCAGTATCCCAAAAAAGAAACCATGTGCTCCTGAGCAGTCTCTGCCCCACCTCAGCCCTAGGCAGCCGCAGTCTACTGGTCCCCACAGATTTGCCTCCTCTGGACATTTCATATGAATGGGATCTTAACGGTATGGAGTCTTTTATCAGGGTCATCCACGTTGTAACATGTTTTAGTACTTCATAACATAAAATTTACTGTCTTAACTATTTTTAAGTGCATGGTTCAGTTGTATTAAGTATATTTGTAATGTTGAACAGTTACTACCAGCACTCATCTCCATAACTCTTTTCATCTTAGAAAACTGAATCTCTGTACCCATTAAACAGTAACTGTCTATTCTTCCTCTCAGCCCTGGGTAACTGTCTCTCTGATTTTGACTACTCTTGTACCTCATATAGATGGAATTATACGTGTAGTATTTGTCTTCTTGTGACTGGCTTATATCACTTAGCATAATATCTTCAAGGTTCATCTGTGTTGTAGCAGGTGTTAGAATTTCCTTCCTTTTAAAGGCTGAATAATGTTTCATTGTATGTGTATACCTCAGTTTGCACTGGACACTTGGGCTGCTTCCATATTTTAGTGATTGTGGATAATGGTGCTGTGAGCATGGGCATACAGTATCTCTTCAAAACCATGATTTCAGTTTGTTTGGGCATATTCCTGGAAGTAGTGGAATTGCTGGATCATACGGTAGTGGTGATTTTATTTTTCTCTTCTTTTTGTTTTTTGAGACAGAGTCTCACTATGTTATCCTGGGTAGAATGCTGTGGCGTCACACTCACAGCAACCTCAAACTCTTGGGCTTAAGAGATTCTCTTGAGATTCTCTTGCCTCAGGCTCCCAAGTAGCTGGGACTACAGGTGCCTACCACAATGCCTAGCTGTTTTTTGGTTGTAGTTGTCATTGTTGTTTGGCAGGCCCGCTCTGGATTTGAACCCACCAGCTCTGGTGTATGCGGCTGGCGGCCTAGCCGCTGAGCTACAGGTGCTGGGCCGCTTGCTTGCTTGCTTGCTTGCTTGCTTGCAGTTTTTGGCCGGGGCTGGGCTTGAACCCACCACCTCCGATATATGGGGCCAGTGCCCCACTCCTTTGAGCCACAGGCGCTGCCCTCTTTCTTTTTTTTGAGCTGGAGTCTTACTCTGTTGCCCTAATTAGAGTGTAGTGGCGTCTTCATAGCTCACTGCAACTTCAAACTCCTGGGCTCAATTGATCTTCCTGTCTCAGCCTCCTGAGTAGCTGGGATTGTAGGTGTGCACCACTATGCTCAGCTAATTTTCTATTTTTTTAGATAAAGTCTCACTCTGTTGCCCTGGCTAGAGTGCTGTGGCATCCTTGTAGCTCACAGCAACCTCAATCTCTTGGGCTTAAGCAAGCCTCTTGTCTCAGCCTCCCAAGTAGCGAGGACTACAGGTGCCGGCCACAATGCCTGGCTAGATTTTCTATTTTTAGTAGAGATGGGGTCTTGCTTTTGCTCTGGCTGATCTTGAACTCCTGACCTTAAGTGATCCTCCCACCTCGGCCTCTTAGAGTGCTAGGATTATAAGCATGAGCCACCATGCTGAGCCCTAATTTTCTTTTTTTTTTGAGGAACTACCATAGTGTTTTCAGTTTTACGTTTCCTCCAGCAGTGTGCAGCGGTTCCAATTTCTCTGTGTTCTCACCAAGACTATTATTACGTTTTGATAGTATTCATGCCTGTTTATGGCTGGATATTGCATTATACAAATGTACCACGTTCTAGATGTTATTCATTCATATTGATGCACATTTCTACTTTTGTCTGTTATGAGTGATGTTGCTGTGATCGTGTGCAGGTTTTTGTGTGGACTTGTCTTCCTTTTTCTTGGCCATATAACTAGGAGTGGAATCGCTGGGTCACGTGCCCAGCTCTTTTCCAAGGGGGCTGTACCATTTTACACTCCTACTGGTAGTGTACGGGGGTTCTAATTTTCCATATGCTCACCAGTAGTTTTTATCATCTGTCATTTTGGTGATAGCCATTATTAGGGGGTATGACATGGTATCTTATTGTGGTATTGATTATATTTCCTTAATGGTTACTGATATGTTGAGTATATTTCATGTGTTTGATAGCCATTTGTATATCTTCTTTGGAGTAAGGTCTGTTCAAATCCTTTACCCATTTAGAACATGAATATCTGGTTGTTGTGGGTTTTTTTTTTTTTTTTGGCTGGGGCTGGGTTTGAACCCACCACCTCTGGCATATGGGGCTGGGGCCCTACCCTTTTTGAGCCACAGGTGCCACCCCTGTTTGTTTTTTGAGACAGAGTCTCACTCTCTTGCCCTGAGGTAGAGTATCATGGCATTATCCTAGGTCACATCAACCTCAAACTCCTGTGTTCAAGCCATCCTCCTGCCTCAGCCCCCCTCCATAGCCCAGACTGCAGGCACCTCATACAATGCCTGGCTAACTTTTCTATTTTTAGTAAAGATGGGGTCTTGCTCTTCCTCAGTCTGATTTTGAACTTCTGAGCTAAAGGAATCACCCTACCTTTCCTTCCCAGAGTACTAAGATTACAGGTGGGAGCCACTGTACCCAGCCAAAACGTTAATATGTTTTGACCCTGCCATTCCACTTCTGATTGTCTGTTCTAGAGAAATCCTCATACATGTGCACCGTGGGACTTGTATAAGGATATTCATATAAAATCGTAAAAGAAAAACTTGGAAACAAGTTGAATTACTGTCAGTAGAGGATTGGGTGAATACATATCCTTTCAAAAGTGTCTTTCAGATTGTTTGTGGCCCATTGGTAGCTTATGAAATTCAATTTAGTAAGTTGCAACCAGGATTAAGTAGACTAGAGCAGAATAGAAAACATTTCAGGGATTAAGCGAAATATCTTTTGTGGATCATAGTCAATAAAGTTTGGAAAACACTACTGTTGAATGCTTTGTAGGAGTTAAAAACATCGAGACAGGTCTGTTTGTACTGTCATGAAAACATTGTTAGGACATAGTAAAGATGGTGTGGAATAATGTATATGGTTTGATTGTATTTATTTTATGTTTAAGCCACAAAATTAAAACCACGTCTATGTATATGAATTTATAGAAAAAGGTCTGGAAGGATACAGGTCTTTTTTTTCTTTTTTCTTGTTAGAGACAGGATCTTAGTCTGTTGCCCAGGCTGAAGGGAGTAGTGTGGCCCAATCATAGGTTACTACAGTCTCAAATTCATGGGCTGAAGTGGTGCTCCTGCCTCAGTCTCCTGAATAGTTATTATAGGCACATGCCGTCACACCTGGCTAATTTTTTAAAAAATTTTTTGTGGAGACGGGGTTTTGCTGTGTTGCGCAGGCTGGTCTTGAACTTTTGGCCTCAAGCGATCCTCCCACCTTGCAGGTCTTTTTGACAATAGTGATGACCTCTACTATGGGCACCGAGGTGGGAGTGAGGAGTAGCGGAGGAGAGCTTTAGGGTTATCTGTGCTTTTGTATTTATGTATTTCTTCTGTAAGAATAAACAGCATAGCATGAAAAAGGAGCCGTTAAAACACAAATAAAAGTTTGCTTGTTGGTGTAATTTTCTGACTGCGACCTCCAGTCCCATCCTTGCCCTCATGACACTTTCTCAGTGGAGTGCTAAGTCCTTACTGGGTCTTGTGCTGTGAATGCATAATTGTTGGCATAAATGGGCACAGAAAGAGGTCACTCCTTTTGGGTGGCAGTTGAGCAGGTCGGAAGGGTGAGGTGGTGAAGCTCAGGGAGGGCCATTCATTCACACGGCTGCGGCTGTGCTGGGTGCTGGAAACCCTCTGCCTCAGTTCCTTAGGTCCTCACCACCACCCCCTGGAGGAGGGCCTTTGTGGGGGCAGAGTGCTGTAGAGGTTCAGAGCATGAGGTTTGAAGTCAAGCCAGCTTGGAGTTTCCTTCTAGCCTATTAACTTTTTCTGGCCTCTGTTTCCTCTTTTTAAAAAGGGGCAACATTTAAAAAGTAGCACCAGGTACAGAAGACTCTGGTGAAGATTAAAGGGGAGGCTTCCTGTCTCATTCTGAGTGTGGCTCCTGTGCTGCCTGGGTGCCCAGACAGGGGAGATTCCTTCGGATAATGCTCTCCTTTGCACGTGAGGAAACTGGCACTCCATCGTGCGCTTTGGTGCCTGGAGTTAGCAAGTGGAAAGGGCCTGGGGACTCGGAAATTGGTCTCAGCTTTACCATTTATCCTTTGTGATTCTGAGGAAGTAACTTCTTTCGCCTTTCTGGTTCTCACTCTTCTCATCTGTACAGTGATAAAATCATACCTGAGCCCTCTTCTTTCGATTACATTGTTTTTTATTCCTTGTGGCTCTCCATGAGGCCCCAACCCTAATTACAAGTCTAAGAATGAATGATCCTGATGGAAGAGGGAGTTGCTTTGGGCTGGAGGCATGGTTGGTACTGACTGGAGGGTGTGGGTGACAAAGAGTCATGGCATTTAGAAGTGGGTAGGTAAGTCCAAGTAGAAATTTGGCAGGAAGCAGGCAGGAATTTCTGTATTTCATAGTAATTTTGGTAAGAGTTGGGCCGTCAGATGTCGTTTTTCAAATTTCAGTGTTTGACTCCTGGAAGCTAGTTTAAGACCAAAATCTTTGGTGTTGTTTGCTAGAAGTTCTCAGCCATGATTGATCTTGGCATGAGCTATTGATAGGCCATCTCAGCCAGTAGGAGTTAATTTAATGGTTGTAGTAGAGAGAATTCCAGATTGAGAATGGAGGACCAGGCTCGGCGCCTGTGGCTCAAGCGGCTAAGGCGCCAGCCACATACACCTAAGGTGGAGGGTTCGAATCCCCAGCCCTGGCCCGCCAAACAACAATGATGGCTGCAACCAAAAAATGCCCAGACGTTGTGGTGGGCACCTGTGGTCCGAGCTACTTGGGAGGCTGAGGCAGTAGATTCGCTTGAGCCCAGGAGTTGGAGGTTGCTGTGATCTGTGATGCCATGGCACTCTACCCAGGGGGATAGCTTGAGGCTCCGTCTAAAAAAAAAAAAAAGAGAATGGAGGACCAGCCTCTAAGGTAAGCTTGGCCAATAACCTGGGGGGTGTGTGTGTGTGTGTTTGTTTGTGTGTGACTTTGGGTTTACCATCTGTAAAAGGTGGTGGTTGAACTAGATTTTAATATTTAAAATTCAATTTAGAAAATGGACTTTGTCCTTTTAGTGATGCTTATTGGAAGAAATTAAGAATTATAGAACATTAAAAAGGAAGAAAGCATTTTTCATTTCCATACAAATGATGATTTTTAATATTTCAATATATATTTTTTGTCTTGTTATATGCCAGGAGGTTACCTAGTTCCCAAAAGGATTTGAGGTGACTTTAGTGTATCTGTACTGTGTATATTGTCTTTACGTGAGGACATATTCAGTTTAAGTTTTTCAGTTATTTTTTACCAGACACATTTTATGTGATTTATTTCCTGATGTTGGGATTTTATGATGGTTCTGATTTTTTGCTCTTTCTTAATCTTGAAGGTCCATTCCAACTCCAAAGCTTGGTGATTAGGCAGAATTGTTCTAGGAATAGATGGATTTGGATTTGGAGGCATGGAGAGAACGCTCTGCCAACAAGTCACACTGAGCTTCTTTTAACTCCTAGTTTGCAGTGTGGACAGAGAAGCAGGAGTGGGGGTTAGGCGTGCAAGGCCGGGACTCTGGTCTCGGTCCTTTACTTAACTCCCCTGTGCCTCTGGATAGGACACTGAAAGTATCTGGGCCTCAGAGCCTTCCTTTGAAAAATGTGTGGACCCTCAGGGAATTGGGCAGTTCTAATGATGGTAAATCTTTTATAAATTGTAAAGCACTGTGTATTTCAAGATGATAGTAATATTTTGTTCCCATTTATGGAGTACCCACTGTATGCCAGGTACCTTGCTGTGTCTTGTTTAATTGCCAATTACTCTGTGAAATAGCTGCTGTTCTCCTTTTACAGCTGAAGGAAGTGAGGGTCCAGAGAGGTACATGGCAGAGCTTAGAATAGAATCCAGCATAGTGCCTTTTGTGTCAAACCGTACCTCCAATTATAGTTCAGTTTTCTGTCACTGTCTCCAGATCCTTCTTGAACCTATTTATATGATTCAACCAGTACAACTTCCTGGATCAGTGAATTTTGCTTTTTTGTTTGACATTTTTTTTTTTTTTTTGTTTGGAGATGGAGGTTCAAGCTATCCCCCTGGGTAGAGTGCCATGGCATCACAGCTCA
>NW_003852409.1:23448435-23466363 GCF_000181295.1 Otolemur garnettii | reverse complement strand
AGGCGCCGAGCCTTGTTTGACATTCTTAAAGCTCTGAATTGGTACTCAAGTTCCGGAAGTTGTGATAGACATATTAGCAGTAATAATAATAATAAAACAGGTGCCATTTATTGAGCAATTATTATGTGTTAAGTGTATATATACAGGAACTAATTTAGTTTTTATGGTGGAGTGATATCCGTGTTGTAACGGATTAAGAAAGTGAGACTCAGAGGCAGCTTGTATCAATTCTTGGCACAGTACCTCTGCACCTAGCACATACGTGGCACACAGACATTTGATATATGAACATGTGAATGCATGACTTTGCTGACGGTCACTCAGCTACCAAGTGTTAAGGCTGGCACTCTTTTCTAAGGCCAGAACTCAGCCCCACAGCCTGAGTTCTTAACCTCTACAACTGTTTCAGGCCTTCCAGGTGGCTGAGCTGCGTGCCCGTCCTTCCTGGCTGTGGCCCGGTGACCACGTGCAGTCCTGGCAGGCTCAGCAGCCTCTGTTGTTGAGATGCTAGCTTATCTCTCACGCATGTGTTCTTTCCTAGTGGCCTTGTTCCCAGGGTACCAGATGACCTGGATGGCATCAACCTCAGTGCTGGCTTGGGAAGTAGTGGTGAGTACACAGAGCCCCTCGTTCTCTTGAGTCAGAACAAGAGAAGTAGAACTAGATGGGGAGCTCCATAAGGGTTGGCCCGCCCGGAGCCTGCCCTGGCCTCACACAGTAGGTGCTCAGTAATTTTTTGTCTACATTGATTTGCTCTTCTCCTTTCATAGGAAATGATGTCCTTCAGCCATACTTCATGAGTTTTATTTCTTGCTACCAGGCCTATAGGGATTCAGATAGTGTTTGCTGAACTGAGCGACACTGTGGAGGCTGGGCATTGAGTTGGTGACTAGACCAGGCTCAGGGGTTCTGTTGGTCTCCACTGCCGAGCAGCTGGAGACCCAGGAGAGCTGCCATCTGGGCATTAGTGTACTGAGGCCTTCCTGGCAGGCTGCTGGATTCCTTTTGCCAGCTGAAGCCCAGCATTCCAGCATGGGCCTGCCCTTTGGAGACAAATAGCTGGTAGACCACAGAGACAGTGCTGAATGAATAAGCAGTGTGTTGTGTTTAAGCTGGACACGAGGAGGCTTTGCAGCTTGGGTCTTGCTAAGCATTCTTTGTAATTTACATTTCTGAGAAAAATGAATGCTGTCTTACGTGTCTCTGTGGGTAGCGCTAATAATTTGCCTTGTTGAAATATCTTAGAGATATTTTGACTTGTTTTTTTTTTCCTTCTCCAAAGTGATGAGATATGTGCAAAAAGAAATCATTTTTGTAGCAGACAAAATAGGTAATCTCTATTTCTAACTCCCAATAGGTATCCTCTATTTCTGGAGGCCATTCCCAGGTTTTCCTTAGGAATCCATTAACTTTTAAACAAAAAAATTCCAGAAACCCAACAAGCCTGATCTCTGTTCTTCCTGCTTATAGGCAATTGCAAGAGAAAATTGATAGGCCGGCTCCTTAATTCAACCAGACTCTGGGCTAGACCCTGGGATTCAATTTTGAACACATTACTATAAAAATGAGAGGGCAGTTAAACACAAAATTCTGAAAAAATCATATATATAATCAGTGTCAGGAGTGAAAAAGTATAAATAAGGTTCTGTGAGAGGGGACTGTTTACCCTGGTACAGGGGAAGTGGGCCAGGCAAGAGTTTCCCAAGAAACTGAGACTTGAAGAGCCAGTGGCACCTTGTTAGGGAAAAGGGAGGACGAGCTTTCCAGACGCAGATCACAGGCACAGCCTGTTGGAGAGCCAGGAAAACAAGCCCGTATGTCCTCAGTTTGGTGCACAGGGCTCTGCACAGTCTGCCCCACCCGCTCTGGTGGCCTCTTTTCTGCTGAGTTCTTTCTGACTGTTCGGCTCACTCCCACCTCGGGCCTCTGCCTGGGCTTTTTAGCTTTTGTCTCTCATTTGCTGTGCCTGCCTCAGCTCCGAGCTCGCTTGCTGTTTTTGGCTCCCACTGGGCTGATTTACGTGCGCTTTCCTCTCTAAATGTTACATATTTCACTTCATTTCATCCCATTCATTTATTCCTTTTGGCTACTTTAAACTATTTAGAATCAGACTAGTTTTCACCTACTTAAACTCCCATCATTCTGGCCCAGACCACTGTGATCTCTGGCCTGGATTATCTCAGTATTCCCCAACCTGTTCTTCTTTCTCTCCTAAGCCCCGTGAACTGTTCTCAGCAAGGCAGCCAGAGAGAGCCTTTAGAAACCCAAGTCTAATCATGTTACTACTCTACAGTTCAGACTCTTCCAGCAGCTCCTCAGAGTCCTTATTGGTTTTTGTGACAGTGTCTCTGTCACCCTGGGTAGAGTGCTGTGGCATCATAGTTCACAGCAGCCTTAAACTCTTGGACTCAAGGGGTTCTCTTGCCTCAGCTTTCCAAGTAGCTGAGACAACAGGCGCCCATCACAACACCTGGCTAGATTTTCTATTTTCAGTAGAGACAGGGTCTTGCTCTTGCTCAGGCTGGTCTGAAACTCCTGAGTTCAAGCAGTCCTCCTGCTTTGGCCTCCCAGAGTGCTAGGATTACAGGTGTGAACCACCACACCCAGTCAATTGTTGAGACCTTAGATGAGCTGACAAGATCATACATGGTTTGTCCCCCAACACCTTTCTTTCTTCCTCTCCTACTGTCCCTTTTGTCTATTGATGTCCTGCCCACTGGCCTGTTGACTATTGTACAGATCCACTAGGCATGATCCTATCTCAGGCTTCTTGGAGTGTTCTTCCTCCAGGTAACTGGCTCCTTCTCTTCTAGTCTGCCCAGATGTCACCTTCTCCGTGAGACCTGCCTTAAAATTGCAATCCTCTCCCCAGCCCTAGTATTCCCTATTTTTATCTACTTTATTTTCCCTGTACCGTTTATCATCTTTTAACATAGTATGCAATCGCCCTGTTACTTTGTTTATTGTCTGTCTCCTCCCTTTAGAATATTGGCTCCATCTTTTTTCTTTTCTTTTCTTCTTCTTCTTTTTTTTTTTTTGAGATGGGGGCTTGCTAGAGTGCAGTGGTATGATCATAGTTCACTGCAGCCTTGGGCTACCGGGCTCATGTGATCCTCCTATTGCAGCCTCCCGAGTAATTGGAACTACAGGGATATACCACCACAGCCAGCTAATTCTTTTTTTTTTTTTTTGAGACAACAGAGCCTCAAGCTGTCCCCCTGGGCAGAGTGCCGTGGCATTACAGCTCACAGCAACCTCCAACTCCTGGGCTCAAGCGAGTCTCCTGCCTCCGCCTCCCAAGTAGCTGGGACCACAGGCGCCCGCCACAACACCTGGCTATTTTTTGGTTGCAGCCATCATTGTTGTTTGGTGGGTCCAGGCTGGGGATTCGAACCCACCACCTTAGGTGTACGTGGCTGGCGCCTTAGCCGGTTGAGCTATAGGCGCCGAGCCAGCCAGCTAATTCTTAAAAAAATTAAAAAAAATTTTGATTGGGTCTCACACTGTGTTGCTCATGTTGGTCTTGAACTCCTGGGCTGAAACATGCTCCTGCCTTGGCCCCTAAAGTGCTGGGATTACAAATGTGAGCCACCATGCCTGGCCCATTGGTTTGTTCCCTGATACAGCCACATCTTGAAAAGAGCCTAGCAGAAGGTAGGTGCTTAGTACATACTTGCTAGAAGAATGAATCCATTCATTTCACTCAACACACAAATATTCAGCACCTACAAATTGCCAAGGGCTTTGCATAGCATATGACAGTTTGTTTATCTCTCTGTCTTGCCCACTTGATCGGGACCCTCTGGTGTGTAGGATCAGTGTCTCCTTCACGGTTGGGTCCCCAGCACATAAGGATGGTGCTTGGCACTGAGTAAGTATGGAGGAAACGTCTGTTGAATGAAAGAAGCTGTGGAGAAATTTGGGTATTGGCAAAGTCTTTACTCACTGCAAAGCAGAGGTCAGCAGTTTCCGGCCCATTGCCTGCCTTTGGAAATGAACTGTTATTAGAACACAGCCCCTTTATTTGTTTATGAATTGTCTATAGCTGTTTTTGTGTTATGACAGGATTTGAGTAGTTGTGACAGATTTTGGGCTTTGTGTATCATCTACAAAGCCTGAAATATTTGTTGTCTGGCGTTTTCAGAAAAAGTTTGCCAGTTTCTGCTGTCAAGTCAGTTAGACATGCTTTGTTTTAATTATTGACATGTGAAGATGATAGCCTGTTCAACAAAATCATTTTATGAAATAAGGAAGCACATATCAGGACATTTTGCTCTGCCAAATGCCTGATGCGTTTTCTGGGTCATTTTTTGACACACGTAGTGTGTGTTGGGTTACTTTAAGTAATCTGTAAATATTTGAAATATAATGGTTTAGAGCAATAGTCCCTAACCTTATGACACCAGGGACCGGTTTCATGGAAGACAACAATTTCTCCATGGTCTGGGGGTTGGGGGATGGTTTCAGGATGATTCAAGCCTATTACATTTATTGTGCACTTTATTTTTACCACTGTTGCTTTGTAATACATAATGAAATAATTATACAACTCAGCACGATGCAGAATCAGTGGTGGGGAGCCGCTGGAAATACAGGTGAAGCTTCACTCACTTGCTCGCTACTCACCTGCTGTGCGGCCCGGTTCCTAACAGGCCATGGACCTGTGCCAGTCTGCCGCCTGGGGTTGGGGACTGCAGGTTTAGAGCTTTCCCTGGGCTGAAGTCAGCAAGTCACAGCAGACAGCGAGTGCCATAGGATATACTTTGGAGACTGTTGATGTTTTCTTGTCTCTGGGCTCTGTTGCCTACGGGAATGCTGGTTGGTTTGCATGCTATGATGTTTCCTATGTTTTGCCTTTTTACAGTCCTCCCAAATGTGTCAGAAGAAATGGTGTCTCCCACAAGAGCACGGAACATGAAGGACTTTGAAAATGTAAGTGAAGATACCAAATCACTGGCCCTAACAACCCAGGTCTGCTGCTGCCATCCAGCCAGACCCAGACAGAGGTGTTTCCTGAGAACTGTCTGAGCTGAGTAATGCCAGCGGCAGGAGGAATGCCATGTCCTGTAGGCATTCTCTGTGGACTGTAGCATACACACGAGTCAGCCTTTTATGCAAGGGCCAGCTATGGATTCTGCAATAGCTGAGAATTCTGAAAAGAACTCAGGATCGGCAATTCTTCACTTTGGGGAGTGTGGTGTATTTCTGGTGTCCTGAAGGTCAGAATGTCTTCATGTTCCATAGCTGAGGAGAGCTAACATTTATCAAAGGCTTTGCTATTAATGTAAGGCATGTTATTTATGGGCCCTATTTCATCTTTGCTACAGTTCTTGAGGTGTTTTGTATTATCCCCATTTTACAGACAAGGAATCTTGTCCTGTAATATGTAAGCGTCAGAGGTGGGATTTGAATCCAGGTTTTGAATGATTCCAAGGCCCTTCTTCTTCCCACTGTCTTTCATGGACTTTATCTTTGTTGCTGTTGAATGAACTGTGAATAGCCTGTGCCCAGTACTGTAGAGTAGTTGTCTGAGAATGGATTACGTGGTGATAAATTTGGCTTGGATGTTTCATGTCTTGCAGCATTGTCTTTCATGTGTTAGCGAAGGGGGTTTGTTGTCAAGTAACAGGAAAATAAGGTTACTCTCCCAGTTCCAATTCTCTTTAACAAGTTACCTGTTCAGCACACTCATTTATCATGGGAAGAATTAGAGCCTTCTTCATTTGTAGGCAAATGAAATCCACACTATGCAAGATGCAGGAGATATTTATCAGAAGATGGGGGACGCAGAGAGAAGGACGTTCCACAATTATGTTTCTGTCTCCCCAGTTGTCTTTACAGAACAGAGCAGGCCTGTCTCTGGATTTAATTTAGAATGCTCATTACTGCTAATAGTTATCTGGAAACCACCAGTGACCAATTGTAGAAATGACTTGTCAGATCTCTAATGGAAACAAGTAATTTCTGAGCTTTGAGTTGTTATAATTTCAGCTGTACAACTTGATCTATGCTGTGGGGTCTGGGGCCTCAAACGAATGAGATTTGATTATTCTACATCGTGTATAATTAAAATATGCCCTACTATTAAATGGTTGTTCCCATTTTATCATAAGAGTAATAATCGCTACTGTTTATTGAGCTCTGGCTCTGAGCTGGGCACTTTAAAAAGCTCTTTGCATGTGTTACTTTAATATTAAAGCGGTTTTACAAGATAGAGAGTTATTATTTCATTTTTGAAGGGCACAGTTTTAAATTTTATTTCTAGATGAGAATATTTCACAGAACTTAGGATTTTTGGTTTCACATTGTCTGCCTATAGAACTGGAAGGAGTCCCAGAATTGAATCCAACTTTTTTTATTATATGTGGGAGAAACTGAGGCCCAGGAAATGTGATACGGCAAAGGTCCTCTTGGAGGCAGTCTAAGGACTCTGGGTTCTGTGTGTCCACTTCTGTGGCTGACGCTGGGCCAGTCACTTAGCCTTTCTTTATTTTTCTTTTCCTTAAAATGGCCATGATAGTAGCACCTACTGCTTAGGGCTGTTAGGAGGAGGTAATGATGGCTGTATGTGAAGCCCATGCCTAGCCCAACACGTTCTATGTGGAGCTGTTGCTCCTTCTTACTGTTATTGGTGTGCTTGTTATTTTTCCTACTCTGCCATGTGGTTCAAGTATCTCTTGCTCAGATATTTTCCTGACGCCCGAAATCCTGTTTTTCTTGAAGGTGAAGGAGAGCTTTCTATGCCAGTGTGTTCTAGGATTTATGGTTTTTCTTTAAGACTGTGGTCCTGGCTCAGTGCCTATAGCTCAACTGGCTAAGGCGCCAGCCACGTACACCTAAGGTGGCGGGTTCGAATCCCCAGCCCGGGCCCGCCAAAACAACAATGATGGCTGCAACCAAAAAAAAAATGGCCGGGCGTTGTGGCGGGCGCCTGTGGTCCCAGCTACTTGGGGGGCGGAGGCGGGAGACTCGCTTGAGCCCAGGAGTTGGAGGTTGCTGTGAGCTGTAATGCCACGGCACTCTACCCAGGGGGGCAGCTTGAGGCTCTGTCTCAAAAAAAAAAAAAAAAAGACTGTGGTCCTTTGGCTGCTGTTATGTTTTTATGGCATTAATATTTTTTATTGTAGCATTTTCAGGAGCAAATTCTGCAGCTGAAATTGAAATGGCCACACTGTTCTCAGTGTCTCCCTTTTAGGTCTTTATAGGTCACTGGAATTTTTCATTTGGCCTGAGCTACTAAATGCATGATCTCTGTGAGGTGGTAGTATGAACTTTCTGTGAATGTTAACAGGACATGCCCTTGGCATCTGAAGCTAATTTTAGGATAAGCATGTATATTAAGGAGGTGTCTTGATTTAAAGGGGAAATTCATAATTTCTCTTATTCCAGTCTCAGATGACATCTAGTCATGAACATGTGTGTTTAGCCGGGGACTGGCAAGACCTAGGTCCATTTCTGGTTTTGCTCAGAGTTCATCTCTTCAATAAACATTTTCAAATACATGCCCCTGTGCCAGGCTTTTTGCCAGGGTCTAAGAAATCTCAGTGGGTTAAGACAAGGTAAGTCTCCCTGTCAAGAGGCTCTGAGTTTAGTTGGGAAGCTGGGTAGGAAGACAGTGCAGTGATAGAGGTAAGTTCAGGGTGCCACAGGGCCACAGAGGAGGGACTCTGAACTGGCAGTGGATTCAGGGAAGCCCCCTGGAGGGAGGTGTTGCCTGAGTTAGGTCATCAGGGGCAAATAGGGATTGGCCAAGTGGAGGAGCTAGGAGAGAATCCCAGATGCTAGGACTTGCATGTGCTAATATAGAGAGAGGCAAGGCAGGGCATTGTGAATTGGTCGGCTGGAAGGGGGGCTGGAAGGGAGCGGTGTGACAAAGCTTGGAGAAGTGAGGCCATTGAAGCAGACAGGCGTCAGATCCTGCAAGTGTTGAATGTTACGCTGCTTTGTTTTATTTTTGTCCCCAGATGAAAGGAGACCAATGATGGTTTTAATGTGGGGAGAGAAATGACTGGAATTGTGCTTTCAAAAGATTATCCAGGCTGGTAACTGCCAGGAGAAGAATTTGGAGGGGGCAAAGTTGGTGGCAAGGGGATAGTTAAAAGCCTCCTGTGGTGTTATGGGCGCAGGGGGAGAAATGCTGGAGCTATGGACATGGAGTAAAGAGACGCTTGGAGTAGAGTCAGAAT
Organism: Otolemur garnettii; assembly: GCF_000181295.1. NCBI lineage: Eukaryota > Metazoa > Chordata > Mammalia > Primates > Galagidae > Otolemur > Otolemur garnettii. The sequence continues at coordinate 23,458,177 of NW_003852409.1, read as the reverse complement.
TTGAGAGCTGGAGGAGCTCTAGGAATCATCTCATCCAGTCCCTTCCCTTGACACGAGGGGACACTGAAGCCCTTAGAGAGGTGGGGACTTCCTCAGGTTTCGAACACAGGTGTGCAGTATTAGAAGTCCTTTCTACTACACTGGACAGTCCTCATGCTCAAATGTAAAAACCATGTGCCTTATTTAAACTAGTAATCCGTTGCTTAGTACCCTCACTAGCTGAGGGCATAATTACTTGCATGGCAGGCTATGGTAGGAAGTTGGTAAGTCAGTTTTGTCTTTCTAGATGCTAATGAATTAGTAGTAGTGTACTTCCCAGACGATGGAACGAGGAGGCCAGGCTAAGGCAGGGTTTCATGAAGGCTAGTGCTTACCTGCTGGGAACCTGTGCTGGACACTATAATCTCTCTCTCCCTTAAAAAAATTTTTTGGGGGTTAGTGATGTGAGGTAAGGGGAAACTTCACCCCTTTACCCTTGAAGGTTCACTGAAAGATTAACTCATAAGCAGGTTAATAAGAGAAAGACATTTCTTTACCCTGCGGATGGGGAGAATCACAGAGTGATTACCTAGTGTCTCAGTGGGGTCTAGAAGTTTATACACCCACATTTTAGAGGGGAGAGGGAAATGAAGAATAGAGATAATTCTGTTTAGGGGCACTAAATGGTTACTAGGGATGATGAATAGGTACTTGGGGGAATGAATGGATGAGAAGAAACAGATTAATTTGTAAGTGATTCTCCTTGGAAATTAAGTTAACCCAAGAGACAGGTATTATCTTTAAAATGGGTTGGCCTTCTTGATTTTTTTCTTTGCCTTCTTGATTTTTTTCCCCTGGAATATATTGAGATAATGGAATGGGAAGGAAAGGCAATTTTTGATGGGTCCCTCTGGTTTTATGCAGATAGAAGAAGGAAAGGCCCTGCCAGCCTGTTGATTTCTAAGGGCCTTTATTTCAAAATACTCTTTATACCAAGGACTTATATTTTGGGGTAAAATTCTGGGAGGTCCTTCAGTGGGGAAGACTCAGAATCTGGGACAGCATATCCAGTCCACGAAGCAACCTTTATCAACATGCAGAAGAGTTTAATTCTGGCTGGGACAGGGAATGACATGGATAGCTTTCTGTCTCCATTAATACAGGTGGATGGTGTTCTTTAATGACTGTTTAATATTTCATAATGAAAAGGGATAGATTGAGCCATGATTCACATTACCTTTTACTATGGGACATTTCAAATTGTTTTTACTTTCTCAGTTTTGCAAAGCAGTGCTTCAGTATCTTTGTGTATGTGTTTTTACAGTTATGTGATTTTGTTTTTCTTAGGGTAAATTCCTAGAAATGATATTTCTGGATGGCAGGGGTTTTAACTATAACTTATGTGCAACAAATGGTAGATATTATGAATTCATAATATCTATCTGATTGATATTTAAGGATTAGGATTAGTAAGTCTAGTGCCTCTCTAAGGAATTGGGAACACTCTTAGCCAGATGTGGCTGAAACAATTGTACCCTGGTCATACCTGGGTCTCTCTTCATCTCCGTCTTTTCCAGCTCTTGTCTAATACTCACTTACCCTGAGGTAGTGGCCTTCTTGTACTGAGGCCTTTATTCCTATTTGTTGAAAATTTGTGGTCTCAGCTGAGGCATTGGTCAAATTTGAGTGTTTTATCTGTGGCTTTGCTAGGTGGTTTGCATCTTTAAATTTGCTTTGTAATATCTAAATTGTGAGTACTTACTGCCAAAGCTTAGCTCTCTCACCCTCTGTCCCCACCCCAACTGTATGGTCCTGAAGCTTTCAGAGCACCATGGTATGTAGATATGACATGGACTCGAGTGGCAAAGACTGGGTTTAGGTCTGTCTCTGCCACTTACTGACCTGTAGCTTGAATAGGTTGCTTCTGGAACCTCATGTGTGAAGTGGGGCTAGTACTGTCTTTCATTCAATGTTGTGAAGATTTTGTGAGCTGTGGTGTGGAAAGCACTTGTCATGCTGCCTGGCACACAGTGGGTCTGCAGTAAATGCTGTGTCTGCTATTGTGAAGACACAGCCGCTGCCCTGGGTTCTGCCGCAGCAGATTCAGATTCAGTGTCTGCAGATAAATAAATTTCCTAACCTTGCCTTGGTCCATGAGATCCTGTCCTGTGCAACCAGCAGCTTCCTTTCTCTCTAAGCTCAGTATGTTCCCCTGTCCTCTCGTATGCTGTGCTTCGGCCATACAGGCTATTCTTCCTCAACCATACCTGGCTGGTTCCTGTGCCAGGGCCTTCCTGCATGCTTCATCCTTGGCCTGGACACCCGCCTTTCCTTGAATGGCAGGCTCCTGCACCTCTATGCCTCAGCTTCATAGTGACGTTGCTGGAAAGACTGTCTCAAAGCCCTTCGCCAATTCATTATTCTTTCTTCTTGCAAGCATGAAGTGCCCTGTCTTTATCAGTAATCTTAGGACCGTGATTGCGTCTTTATTTCTGTACTTGCGTAACATGTATCTCCTCTGCTCTGTGTGTAGTGCTCAGCGCTAAACCCAGTACGATGGAAAATCCTTGTCCCTTGATGAATGTGTAACCTTGTGTGAAATACTAGGCTTTTTTGTTTTGGTTGCTTTATCTGTAAAATGGGAAAAACAATATCTCATAGGCTTGTGAAGAGGATTAAATAACATGCTTGGATAGTGCCTGGTCTACCAGGTCTTCAGCAAATGGGGCAGCTGCTGTGGTTATTGCTAATAGTGTGGCTGAGACAGCAGATCCAGAGGGAGACCGCTTGTGCTTATAAGGCTGGTGGGGACATGCAGAGCCATTCTCAGGAGAGCAAGCAAGGGCAAGGTGAGGCTAAGATGAGGGGACAAGGGTGAGCTTAGAGCAAGGCAGGACAGCAAGAAGCACGTGGGACACAGCTCAGTGGAAGTAGCTGAGTACCATGTCTGTAGCTGGCAGAGTGAGTATCACAGCCACTCCCTGTGTACCTCTCTGGATAACATGTGGCCTGATGGCGCCAAGGGCCTTTGCAGAATTGAGCCTTTGGAGTCAAGCTGGACTATGGCTGGCTGTGGGAATGTCTGGTAGGTGTCAAGTACAGGGCTCATCTGTGTAGTTGGGTGGCCTATTGGAGTGAACATACCTGTGCATGTCCTGGCCATGCCCTCCATAAACCTAATCAGGTGGTAGGCTGGGAAATGTAAATTTTTGTAATATTTTTAAAGGCCATTTGGAAAGAGATTTTTATAGTCATACAAATAAAAATTATTCTTGAGCCCAGTAATTCATTTTGGGGAAATTTAACCTAAACAAACAGCCCAATAGAAAAGAAAAGAGCTATGTTCACAAAGGTCTTTGTTGCCACATTGTTTGTAATTGGGAAGAGTTTGGGAAGAAGGGAAATTCTGTTTTATATTTATTATCGCTTATCTCTTTGACTCCTATAACAAGCTTGTATTGAGGGTGTTTCACAGATGAGGATGCTGAGGTTGGAGAGATTAAATGCCTTGCCAGTGAGTTTGGTGGGACAGAGAAACTAAAAAGAAGACAGAATTCCAAAACTTGTAAAGGTTTTGCACTTCCCACTAGAGCATACCAAGTCCATGAATGCCCAACAGAGAAATGGTTAGGGGATTGACTTTGAGTCAGTTCAGTGGAATTGAGCACAGCCATTTAAAGTCATAATTATGTGTAATTCTATAACAACAAGGAAAATACTTAAGATATATTAAGGAAAAGCAATAGAATATATAAATCATTTATGTTATAATTCTGCAAAAATGTATATTCATGAGCAAAGGCTGAAAGAAATATGAAAAGAGTTGATTTCATTAGGTAGTTATATTCCAAGTGTCGTTTGGGGTTCAGTTTTAAAATTCTGTTATTGCTTCAGTATTATTTGTTAATAAATAGCTGTTTGCCTAGTAACGGTTTTCTTGATGATTTGAAGACGCCGGGGAGAGTGTTGGCATCAGAAATGAATTCCAGAGAGTCCTCCTCATTTTATTACCTCACTTAGCAGCTGCTGGGCAGAATTATCTTACATGCAGTATTGTTTACTAGAGAAGAACTTTGGGCAGCAAGAATTTGTGCTTTTTGTTGTGTTTAGGTGAGATCCGTTTTTTGTCCTTTCAAGGAGGATAAAAAATTGATGGTGGCCCAAAGATCTGCTCATTGAGGACCTGGGGGAGAAATGGATTCCTTTTTAAAGCTGTGTTTACTGCTTGCTAAGTACAAGGCTCTGCCAGGTGCTTTAGCTCATTTAGTTGTCCCAACTCCGCTGCAAAGTAATTGATTTCATTCTCATTTTAGGGATGAGCCAACAGTGGTTCAAAGGTGTTAAATAATTTCACCACGGTCACAGGACTCACAAGTAGCAGCACTGGGCATTTAGTCTGTGTCTGCTGACCCTGCAGCCCCTGCTCTTAACCCTGGCTGTCTTGGTAGACAGATGGTCTTTTCCGGTGAGCTGCGGCTTTGTGCAAGCCACTGAAACTGATAGCCATTTAGGCACCCTGCTTAGATTTCAGTTGAGGTGGGGCTGCTGGAGTTGCCCTGATTCTTTATGTTGTTGGTTTTTGTTTTTCTCCTCTTTTAGATGGAGGTTTAGCTTAAGCAAGACTTTGAACAGGGAGTGGGAGGAAGAGGAAGCCAGAGTGACTAGCGACTCCTATCAGATCTTTCCCCTCTCCTGTTTCAGAAGGCGCCACCCCGTAATCACAGTGGGATGTTTCTCTATTTAGATGGCTGCAGTTCCACAATAACACTTGACTTCCAAGGTTGGAATGTGGCAATTACAGCCCTTGCCTTAGCTTACTTTTGAGCATTAAGTTTCTATGTCATTATTTGGTGGGTTTTACATTTTGAGGGATTTGTTCGTTCTGTACTGTAGGCTGTTTTCTGTTCTTCCACCTCAAGTTTTTTTTTTTCTTGAACTTATTTCTCATAAGGGGAAAAGTACGCATGAGAAAAATATTAATATTTTAAACTTGTATGCTGTGCTAAGCACTATACTAAACATTCTAATTTCTTTTAATCCTTCTATTACCTCTATGAGGTAGGTATTATAATCCTACTTTTATAAATAAAGGCAATGAAGCACACAGAAAAAGTTAACTTAAAAAAGATCATATAGGCTCGGCGTCTGTGGCTCAAGTGGCTAAGGCGCCAGCCACATACACCTAAGGTGGCAGGTTCGAATCCAGCCCAGACCCGCCAAACAACAATGACGGCTGCAACCAAAAAATAGCTGGGTGTTGTGGCGGGCGCCTGTGGTCCCAGCTACTTGGGAGGCGGAGGCAGGAGACTCGCTTGAGCCCAGGAGTTGGAGGTTGCTGTGAGCTGTGAAGCCACGGCACTCTACCCAGGGGGATAGCTTGAGGCTCTGTCTCAAAAAAAAAAAAAAATCATATAGCTCAGTGGTTCTCAACCTGTGGGTCTCACCCCTTTGTAACAATGGAAATACATCGCAGCATTAGGAAGGTTGAAACCCACTGATATATCTAGTAAGGTAGTCTGGACTGTATTTATTCACTAATTTATTCATCCATTTGATAAATGTTGGTTGAGCATCTACTCAATTGTGGATATTATGTGTTAAAACCCTGGGAGCAAACAGCCGTGAAAGATCGAGTGAATTGTAGTCTTGTAATAAATATGATAATAAATGTTAATAATTAACATGTGAATAGAGGGGATGAATATAGATTGTGAAAAAAATTAGCAAGCAAATAAGAACTGTGTGTTAGAGAGTGACTTGGTTGGACTGGTAGAGATAGGCCTCCTTTAGATCTGGGAGTGAGGGGTGACATCTGAGCTGGGATGGCAGGGATGAGATGGAGCCAAACTGGCAGGGGCTGCAGGAAGAGCTTTATAGGCAGACAAGGGCTTGGCTTAATTGAGGACCAGAAAGGAGGCCAGTGAGGCTGGGACATTGTGAACAGGGGAGAAAGTGATACCTGATGGGGCTAGAGAGGTGGGCAGCAGCCAGGTCACATAGTGCTCGTATCTGTCCACCTCTTCAGCCAGCCATTGGTTGTTTTCAGACTACCATGCTCAAGTTAGCTGTGGTTCCCCGTCTCTGAATGATGGGTGGGTAGAAAGGCAGGTAGCCGGCTGGCTTAGTGCAGTGTCATCGTTGCTGTGATAAAGAGGGTGTGTGGGAACATTGAGAAGGGTCCCCAGTCCAGCCTGGTGGGGTCAGTCACAGAAGACTTTGTGAACGAAGTGATAATAAGCAGAGAACTGGACTGGCAATTGGGAAAAGGTGGTGCTTGTATCTAGTTTTATTTATTTGGGCCCATCTGACATTTGCCATGACCTTCTGAAGGCATATTTGCCTTTCCTGTATTTAAAAAAAATCTTTCTTTACCTATAAGTAGGATAAATATTCTTCCAAATGTTACTAAGGATTTTAACACTGTGTACAATGCGGGCATTCTAAACAACCTCCATAAATATTTTATTGGTAGCTGAGTAATAGAATAAGGGATCTCTTTCCAGGAAGCATCTGGTGGGGTAGACTTTTTTGTTTGAATGAATGTTTTATGTGTTGTTTCCCTAAAACATTTAAAAGGAGGCTTTAATGAGCCTACTAGTTGTTGCTTATGCTATTCTTTTTTAGCCATGAAATTGAAGCCTTAATTGTTAACAAGAGGAACAAAGGTAGACAGTTTGAAAATATACCTAATGTAGAATATGCTTATTATTTCCTTTTACCCAGTCATAAAGCTGTGTTTATTAAAGGATGGTGTAATGGACATTGAAAACTTAAGAAGCGGGTGGTGGGAAAGAGGCGAAGGTTAAAAATCTACCTCCTGGGTCCAGTGCACATTATCTGGTGACAGGTATAGAAAGCCCTCACTTCAGCATTATATAATTCATCCATGTAGTAAAAAACACTTGTATCCCCTAAATTTATTGAAATTTAAAAAAGAGTATTATGCTGTTCGTATTTTCCTGTTTCAGTTTAGCTATTATTAAAATCAACTTTACCGAGATATATTTTATATAACATCCACCAATTTTAAGCGTTGGATAAATTTTGACAAATGTATAGTCCCACATAATGACTATTTTAATTGATATATATATATATATGATTATAGTTTTTCTTTTTTTACATGGTGTGTAGTTCTAGGCTCATGTAACCAACACCACAATCACAGTATAGAACAGCTCCATAACACCACAAAATTCCCTTACGTTCCCTCTTTGTGGTCAAACCTCCTCACCCACGTGTCTGGCAACTACTGCTCTACTTTTCATCCCTATAATTTTGCCTTTCCCAGAATGTCAACTAAATGGAATCATATAGTATGTAATCTTTGGAGACTGGCTTCTTTTCCTCAGCATAATGTCTTTAAAATTCATTCATGTTGTGTGCACAGTAGTTGCTGAGCCCTGTTCCACTGTATGAATTACGCTGTTTATCCATGCATCCTCTGAAGGACATGGGTTCTCTCCAGCCTTTGGTAATTATTAATAAAGCTTCAGTAGACACTTGTGGATGGGTTTTGGTGGGAACATTGGTTTTCATTTCTCTAGGATAAATACCCAGGAGTGGAAGTGTTGTGTCATATATTGAATATAGTTTTTTTGGTAAGTAATCTCCAAACTATTATCTAGAGTGTCTGTGTCATTTTGTATCCCATCAGTGGAGTATAAGAACTCCATCCTCACATCCTCATCAACATTTAGTACTGTCAATTTTTTTTTTTTGAGACAGAGCCTCAAGCTGTCCCCCTGGGTAGAGTGCTGTGGCATCACAGCTCACAGCGACCTCCAACTCCTAGGCTTAAGCGAGTCTCCTGCCTCAGCCTCCCAAGTTGCTGGGACCACAGGCGCCTGCCATAACGCCTGGCTATTTTTTTTGGTTGCAGCCATCATTGTTGTTTTGGCAGGCCTGGACTGAATTCGAACCCACCACCTTAGGTGTATGTGGCTGGTGCCTTAGCCACTTGAGCCACAGGCACTGAGCCAGTATTGTCAATTTTTAAAGAAAAATTTAGCCTTTCTAATAGGTGTGTAGTCTATCTTATTGTCGTTTTAATTCCCATTTCCCTGATGGCCAAAGATCTTTTCTTGTGCTTATTTGCCATCCATCTGTATGTCCTCCACTGTGATGGTTCTGTTCAAATCCTTTTTTTTTTTTTTAAGAAAAATTGGTTTCTAAGAAGGAGGAAGGGTAGAAGGGGAGGGGTGAGGGGTAAGAATCTACTTATTGGGTACAAGGTACACCATTCTGGTGACAGGTACACTGAAAACCCTGACTTCAGCATGATACAATGCAGTCTGTACAAGAAAACACTGTACCCCATACATATTTATGAAATAAAAGAATGCAATAAAAGAAAGAAAAGAAAAATTGGATGGTTTCCCTACAGTTTCTTTCTGAGACTTACTTATGTATTCTGGGTACAGTGCCTTTGTTGGATATGTGATTTGCAAATACTTTCTGCAAGTGTTTGACTTGTCTTTCATTCTCTTAACACTGTTTCTCAGAGCAAAATTTAAATTTTGATGAGGTCTAATTTATTAATTTTGTTTTTCTTTTGTGGATCATGCCTTTGGTATTGTGTCTTAAGATCTTTGGTTAGGGGTAGGTCCCAAAGGTTTTCTCAAATGTATTTTTCTGAAGGTTATGTACTTTTATATTTTATATTTAGAGCTATGATTTAATTTTAGTAAACTTGTTTGAGGTTTAGGTTGAGGTTAGTTTTTTGTACCTAGATGTTCCGTTGTTCCAACACTATTTGTGAGAAATGGAGAGGCTATCCTTTCTCCATTAAATTGTCTTTGCACTTATGTCAATAATTGGCATACTTGTATGGGCCTGTTTTTGTATGCTGTTTCACCGGAGTCTTTTTTTTTTTTTTTTGAGACAGTCTTACTTTGTCACCTTTGGTAGAGTGCAATCTCAAACTCTTGGGCTTAAGTGATTCTCTTGCCTCAGCCTCCCAAGTAGCTGGGACTACAGATGCCTGCCACAGTGCCTGGCTATTTTTAGAGATGGAGTCTCGCTCTGGTTCAGGTTGGTATTGAACCTATGAGCTCAGGCGATCCACTTACCCTGGCCTCCAAGAGTGCTAGGATTACAGATGAGAGCCACCATGCCTGGCCCTCTGGAGTCTTCTTTATCAAAATAGTTGACTTGTCCAGTCTGTTTACTATTCCAGATAAATTTTATTGTCTGGGTATAAAAAATCCTGTTGCCATTTGGATTGGAATTCTGTTAAATATGAAGCAGCTCAGGAAATTTCACCCCAAAATATGACTTCAGAGAATTGATGTCTTTATTTTATTGAGCCTTTCAACCCATGATTTTGGTCTTTTATTTAGAACTTACTGATTTCATTGGCCATTTTAAGCATAGTTTTAAGCATATAATGCATGATTTATTAGATTTACATGTGATAATTTATTTTTGAGCTGTTGTAAGTGGTATTTAAAATTAATTTTCAGTTTCCCATTGTTCATTGCTAGTGTATTGAAATACAATGGATATTTGTATGTTGGTCTTATATATTGAAAATTGATTGATATTTGTATGTTGATCTTGCTAAACTGAGTATTAGGAGCTTTTTTGAAGATTCCTTGGATTTTATTTCTTCCTTTCTAATGTGAATGTCACTTATTATTATTTTTCTTGCCTTATTGCTCAGTCCAGGACTTTAAATACATTGTTGAATAGAAATTGTAAGAGTAGGTGTCTTTCCTTATTCTCAATGTTAGGGGAGTAGTATTCAGGTTTTTTTTTTTTT
>NW_003852409.1:23436513-23448324 GCF_000181295.1 Otolemur garnettii | reverse complement strand
TCTCGCCCTGCCTAGAGGGCAGTGTTGTCATCATGGCTCACAGCAACCTCAAACTCCTGGACTCAAGCAGCTCTTCCTTCTTCAGCCTACTGAGTAGCTGGTACTATAGATGTGTGTGACCATGCCTGTCTATAATTTTTCTATTTTGTAGAGATGAGATTTCTCATGCTCAGGCTAATAGTTTTTTATATTTAATTGGATATGTTTTTTGTAGATGGACCTTTTTTTTAATAGATGCCCTTTAGCAGGTTAATGAAATTTTTAGAAATCCTACTTAGCTGAGTTTTTTTCATGAATGGTTATTGGGTCTGCATCTGTTGATATGATTATATTCTTTATTTTCTTCTTTATTCTAATAGTTTGGTGGATTGGTTACATGGATTGACTTTTGATTATAGAATTAGTCTTGTATTCCGGGGATAAATCCCACTCACTGCTGGACGCAGTGGGATGTAATTCTGCCCTTATAAAATGCAGTGGGAACGTTCTTTCACCTATTTTGTGGAGGGGATTGTGTAGAATTGGTGTTATTTCTCCTTAAAATATTTGATAGAAATTGTGATTGAAATTTGAATCTGGAATTTTCTTTTTGGTAAGGTTTTAAAGTACCCATTCAGTTTTTTTGGGTTTTTTTTGAGACAGAGCCTCATCAAGCTGTTGCCCTGGGTAGAGTGCTGTGGTATCACCGCTCTCAGCAACTTCCAACTCCTGGGCTTAAGCAGTTCTCCTGCCTTAGCCTCCCAAGTGTAGCTGGGATCACAGGCGCCTGTGACAACGTCCAGCTATTATTTGGTTGCAGCCATCATTGTTGTTTGGAGTGCCCAGGCTGGATTCAAACTGGCCAGCTCAGGTGTTTGTGGCTGGCACCTTAGCCACTTGAGCCACAGGTGCTGAGCCCAAATTCACTTTTTAAAATAGATAAATGACTATTCAGTTTATCTGTCTTATGACATTTGATGATTTGTGACTTTCAGGGACTTAGGTTATTTTACCAAAGTTGGCCAATTTATATTCAGAGAGTTGTGTGTGTTATTCCTTTTGTTTCCTTTTAAGTTTCATGGGATCTGTGTTGATAGTCTCTCTTTTGCTGTTGATATTGGTAATTTATGTCTTCTTTCCTTTTTTTTTTTTTTTCTGCCAGTATTGCCAGAGGTATATTGTAAAGAACCATAAAAAACCAAGAGCCAGTTTTCTTTCTTTCTTTCTTTTCTTTTCTTTTCTTTTTAACTTTTCAGACTAAATAAGAACTGGCTTTTAAAATAAAATTTTCTTTATTGTTTTCTGTTTTCCATTTTACTGATTTCTGTTCTTAAGTTTATTATTTTCCATCATAATGTTTGCTTTGGGTTTACTTTTCTCTTGTACTGTTTTTTTGAGGTAGAAGTTTAGATCATTGATTTGAGATCTTTCTTCTTTTCGAAAGCCTTTGATAGTATACATTTCCCCCTAAGCATTGATTTAACAGCATCCGACAAATTTTGATATATTCAATTCAAAATGGCTTCTAATTTCCCCCTGAGCCTTCCTCTTTGACCCTGGATTGTTTAGAAATGTGTTGATTAGTGTCTAAGTATTTAGGGACTTTTTCAGTTCTCTTGGCTGGGCATGGTGGCTCTTGCTTATAATCCTATGATTTAATCTTAGTAAACTTGTTTAAAGTTTGGGAGGGTGAGGTGGGAGGATGGCTTGAGGCCAGAAGTTTGAGACCCTGTCTCTACAAAATTAAAAAAAAATTGTTAGTGATTTTTAGTTTAATTATTTTATAGGCAGAGAGCATAGTCTGGTTTTAGTTCTTCTGAATTTGTTAAGTTTTACTTTATGACCCAGGATATCTTTGTAATTGTCTATGCACTTGAGTTAATGGGTAGAATGTTTCATAAATGTAAATTAGATCCTGTTTTTTTTTTTTTAATTATTTATTTATTTTTTGCTCTTGAGTGTTCAGCAATCTCTGAATGTGAGTTTCCTTGCACTTATCCTGTTTGGGGTTTGGTAAGTTTCTTGAGTCTGAATGTTTTATACCTTCTTCCAAAATTAGAAAGTTTTCAGTTATATTTATACAACTGTTTTTTTCTGCACCACATTTCTGTGTCCTGTTTTCCTTCTATTGTATTTTTCAAGGATGCTGATAGACATTAGACCTTTTGGTATTATCTCAGAGGTCTCTGAGGCTGTTCATTTTTTTCTTTTTCTCCTCTGTTTTCATATTGGATAATTTTTGTTGATCTCACTATAAGTTTACTGATTCTTTTCTCTCTCATCCCCATTTTTTGAGCCCATCCAGTTGACTTGTTATTTGATGATTGAATTTTCCAGTTTTGAAAATTATTTGGTGCTTTTTTATACCTTCTGTTTCTCTGCTGAGACTATCTTTTCATTCATTTTAGGACTGTTGTCTTAAGTCTGGGTATACAGTTGTACATGTTGCAGATGTTTTAGTAACTTTAAAAGCTTTACATTTTGAATTAGACAAATCCATTTATTTTCTTTTCAGAAAAAGAGCTAGATTTATGTTATCCCTGTGTTAGAAAGGGAGAAACTGAGGCCAGAGAGGGAGCATGCACTTGAGAGAGTTCAGATCGAACTCGATATTGTCTCCAAAGCCCTGATCTTTCTTTTCACTGAGAACCAAGCTTGTGTAGTGATGTGGCGTCACAGCCCACAGCAACCTCAAAAACTCTTGGGCTTAAGTGATTCTCTTGCCTTAGCCTCCCAAGTAGTTGGGACTACAGGCGCCCGCCACAACGCCCCGCTGTTTTTTTGTTGTAGTTGTCATTGTTGTTCGGCAGGCCCAGGGTGGGTTTGAACCCGCCAGTTCCTATGTATGAGGCTGGCATTTTAGCCACTGAGCTGCAGGCACCAAGCCTTGTGTAGTGATCTTGAAAATACATGAATTACAGTGTGGGCAGGCACACTGGGTTTAGTAAAGCATCATCAATGCTCTCTTTACAATTCGAAAGGATGCATTTGTCCCTTATTACTTTAAATTTCTTGCATTTTTTATTAGGAAATTTATATGGTACTTCTAGGTACATATCATCATATCAAACAAATAAGCATTTATATATAGCCCTACCATTTTAAAAAAATGGTAACCTGCCATCTGTCATGTTGTATATATTCTGTACGGTAGTATTCTTATTTAACAACACATCTTGGAGATAATTTCCTGTGAGTACAGAACATGGTTACTCATTCTTTTCTTTTTTTTTTTTTTTTGGTTTTGTAATAGTCTATTGAGTAGACATACTATAATTTATTTAACCACTAGTTGACTTTTAATAATTTAAATTAACTGTATACTATTTAATTAAAAACAGTTTTTAAAGTGGAGTATAACATGCATATAGGAACATGCACAAATCGTATGTGAATCATTCATTGAATTATCATAAAAAGAACATGCCCCTATAGCCATGACCAAAGACAAGAAATGGACCATTAGCAGCACCCTGAAAGTCTCCTTTGTGGCTCTTCCCTACCACTACCCGCTCTTCTCTCCCAAGGGTGACCGTCATTCTGGACTGCTAAGTCCCTTCCCAGCGTGCACTTCTATTACTCTCTTTAGAACAATGTTAAGGAGAGTAATTTTTTTTCCCCCTACAAGGCAAATCCTTCTTTGAAGCAGGGAAGAGGAACTTGGGGTGGGGGGATTTGGGCAGAATTTTGAAGAACATTTAGTTATTTAATCATGGTGATATAAACATACCAGGACATTGCTTTCATATGGAGGCTAATGTCTGCTTTTGGAGTTAGGTTAGCCTGCTCAGAAAAGCTTGCCGGGCAAACCAAACCAAAACTCGGGAATTTTCTTTATAGGCAGTGAGGTTTAATCCCAGTTCTTCCACTAGCGGTGTGATCTTTGAGCATATGGATAGCATGAATAATACTTTTCAGTGTTGTCTAAGTATTGAGATATTGTATGTAGATTATCTAGCAAAGTGCTTGTTTACATAGCAGGGTCTCAGGAAATATCAGTTTTCCTGTTTTGTTCCTTTTCCCCCTAAACTTTTTTATTCTGACAGATTTCAAACCCATGGAAAAGGTGCAGAATAGTACAGTAAACAACCACGTATACGTCATCTAGATCCACTACTTAATGTTTTCTACATTTTCTTTGTCTCTGTCCCTCCTCCCCCCTCACTGGAGAGTTAGCTGCAGATGTCGTGACGCAGACCCTTAGCGCTTCAGCACGGGGCTCTTTCTTAGGATATTCTCCTAGAGAATCACGGTACTGGTACCTAAGGTAATGTGGTTATTCCAGGTTCCACACTTACTCTATTGCTGTGTTTTTTAAAAATTTGGGATTCCATTGCACCTAGCAGTCGTGCCTCTTCAACCTCCATTTATCTAGAAGAATTCCCCAATCATTTTCGCCTTAAGATTGTCATCAAGGTTTCTGAAGAGTTCATTCCTATTGTTTTGTAGACCATCCTTCAATGTAGCTTTGTCTGATTTTAGTCCTCTTGATTAGACGCAGGTTAAAGGTTGTAGACAGAAGGACTTAGATGGAATTGTTTGCTCTCATTGATTTATTTCAGGAGGAACACGATGTCATTTGTCCCATCAGTGGTGATAATAGATATGTTTTCTTGATTGAGGTACATTTTCAAGGTTTCTAAATTGTAAGGGCCCGCTGTGGGTGATGTCTTGAGACTGTGTGAAAGTCATGCTCTGCAGTGATCTTTCATCTAATGCTTTTAGTGTTGATGATTCTTACCTCAACCAGTTATTACTATGGAAGTTGTACAGTGGTCATTTTCTGTTCTTTTATTCTTCTGCATTTATTAACTGGATTTCTTTTGTAAAGAAGAGATGCCCCTTTTCTTTTTCTTTCTTATTTACTTTCTATCACTGTGGCATGATGAATTCTTTATTTAGTTGTTATCCAATCCTGTCATTATTCATTTTGATGCTCAAATTGCCCTGAAGTTGGTTAGAGGGAGCTGCTTAATTCTGGGTTGGCACAGTTATAGCAAGGATGAGCTTTCTTTAGCATTTAACATTTGTATCCATTTTGTACCGATAATCTATGGGGATTAATGTAGGTAGCATCTCTTAGACGCTTGACATTTTGTTCATTTTAGATAACCTCTCTGTGATATTTTTTCAGCAAATCACCGAATTGAAGAAAGAAAACTTTAACCTAAAGCTCCGCATCTATTTCCTTGAGGAGAGAATGCAGCAGGAATTTGATGGCCCTACTGAACACATCTACAAAACCGTGAGTGGCCCACTTCTCACTGTTGTCCCCTGTGTCTTTTCTCATAGTCATTCCAAGCAGAAATTTAATGAATATTTGTTCTCAGAGTTCACAAGCGTAGGTAGGGCTGTTTTCATTTAATTTGAATTGATTATGGGGAGCATAAAGATACTAGCATGACTATAATATTAAGCAAAAGGTACATAATTTTAAGGAAGTGTTTCACTCTTTTTAAAATCAGCATTCGATTCACTATCTTTATTTCATTTGTCTTTTATAATTATTTAGAAACAGGCAGTGGAATGGTAGAATGGCCTTGGACTTGAATTCTACTGTTAGCAATTAGCCTATAACTGTAGACAAGTCACTTCAGATCTCTGGGCTTGCTTCAGAGTTAAGTGATAGGCCCTCTGGCCTGAGGTTGTTTGTGTGGATGAAAATGAGACGGCTGATGAAAAGCTCCTGCACACGGTCAGTGCGCCGCAGTTATCCTCATTGTCTTATCGAGGCTTTCTCTGGCGGCCCAAAGTTAGGATTGTCAGGTTTCCTGTGGTGTGACTCTTCTGTATTCCTGTGTGCTTGCTTATAACTGTCAGAAAAAGTCTGTGCCCATTTGAAGTCTTGACCTAGAGGTCTTTGTCTGAAAACAAACCTTGGTTCTGAAAGTTGAAAAAAGAACTTGGCTTTCTTGAAAAGATGTGAGTACAAACAATATTGCAGTGCCTGTTTCTTGGCTTTTTCTAGCAGATTAGCCCTTGGCCTGGGAATTATTCCATCTTTTCTCCTCTGAAGTTTGTACCAGTGGAAACTTTTGAAGGAGGAAAAAGAACTCTCCTTGAGTTTCAGCAGATGAACTTAAATTGACTTGTCTAGAAGAGGAATTGTACTGTACTTCTGAGCCTTTTCAAGAACTGAAAAGCTCCCTTGTTCCTTAAGACAGTTTTTTTTCCCTTCAGTGTGGAGGTAGGAAGACAATGAGGATGTCCTCTTTTCTGGAAGGGAGTGGTGATGCAATCACAATTTTAAAGGAACTGATAGGAAAGCATTTTATATGTAAGTATAGGTGGTCATGCGTCTCAGAACTTCTAGGGTGATAGGAAGCCCAGACTGCTGAACCTCTTTCAGGCACTGTTGTGGCATTTGCATTATACGTTTGTCATCTTACTGTAATTCTCACAGCAGCCCTGTACCATGGAGAGGTATCCACTGGAAAGACTTTCCTCCACCCTTAGCTCCTGGTCTCCTAGATCCAGCTGATACTATTTATTCCTCATACAGAGGAAACTTATATGTGTGTAGTCCAAGTGAGTGTGTAAGTGTGTGTATAAACTCCTCGATGCAAGCTCGTTCTGTTCTGCACCTGACATTCTTCTCTCGACAGTATCTTGGATATCTTTCCCTAACAGTAGCGTAAGAGCTTCTCCATTCTTTTATGTAGCTTCGTGATCTTCCATTTTATGCATAGAAGGTGTCCTGACTCTTACATACATGATCACCATGTGTCTAAGTTTATAACTTGAGATATTGGACTTGAGAAAAATCATGTAACGGACATGTTAGTTATCCATTCTTCTGAGTTTATGAGTTGGAGTGCCAGTGGTTCATCAGAAAGCAGAGCACTTAGAATGTATCATGTCAGCTCATACCTGGAAATAGAAGCCCTCTGTCCTTCTGAGAGCTGGAAAAGGAATCCTCCTGTTAAGGGTGCTTGTGCATTTTCCACAAAACCACAGTTAAAGACATTATGTACTTTAAGAAAAAAGAGGGATGCACTGAAAAGAGTAGTTTCTTCTAGAAACACTTCCACCTCAGAGATGACTTCTTTAGTTCTTCTTGTTTGACAGTGAAAAAAAGAACCTATTTGGAGTCTTATCTCTTAGGTTTTTCTTACATATATTTGCTAGCTCACTTAGTCTTCAATTTGAGGACTGAAATTGTCACGGGGGCTTTAGGTTTTTCATTTGACACTTGAAGGACTGGAGAGGAGAAACGCAGGTTTCCCGTCCCTGGAAAGGTCGAACTGCCAGCCTTGTATCCCGGGTCACCAGGAGGGCAGGGCCTGGGTTCACTCTGGGGTCTTCAGTGAAGGAGCGAAGACGGGAGCATCCACTGCCCTACTGTGGTCTCTGCTTGGGACGGCTTGGGCAGGATTTGGATGTGTGTCCTTCAGCTCCCATGCCCACGCCCTCAGCGCCCATGCCTCTGAGCTTTCTGTTTTGGCTGTTCCTCTCAACCTGGAGCGCTCATTCTCCCCAGATCTGCTTTTAGGCATATTCTCTTGGGTTGGCAAATTTTACTGGCAGTGCGATTGCTATTTAAAGTAATACCTGTGTGTTATGGAGTAGAATGTAAAGGTTATGTGAGTTGTTAAAACAGGAGGGAGATTTCTAAGAATTTTTGGATTTGTAGAATCCTCTGCAACTGTGCACCCAGACCCCCTTTTTCTACTTTGAATATTCTGCCTGGGATACATTTGTGGCTAAGTTTGAGAAGCCTACCCCGTCCCACTGTCCCACCTTGTGTTTCAATTCTCGTGTGGATTGTCAGGCCAGGTCTGTGACTCCCTTTGTTCCAGTCAGTCAGGAAGAAGACAGTTGTGGAACACTGTGTGTCCCTTATAGATTGTTTGCCCCAGTGTGGTTGTGGTGTTTTTTGTGTGTACCCTAAAATCTTATGTTGAAATGGGACAGACCACGATGCAGCCTCCCACTTATCCACACGTATGTCTTATTTTTTGAAAGCCACAGTGTGTTGCCACTGCTACAACCACCACACGCGTGATGGTAAACAACCAGAAGTAATTGCCTTGGAGTGGTAAAACAAACTGCAGAATTGCTTATAAATTTGCTTGGCAGAGGGCAAACAATTTTTAAATCAGCCTCACTTGTATGACATTTATGCCTTGATATTTGAATGCTCTGGCTGTTAGAAGCTTGGAGCATTTACATAATTGTTCCAAGTCTTGAGAAATCCGGGGCTTTCTTTGGAGACCACCAATGTTTAATAATTCCCTTTTCCCTGTGCCCTGAGGCTAATGGGGTTTTCGAATCTAACATCTGCCTATTACAAGCATCACATAGTCAGCCGGTGCTGGAAGTGGTTTCCCCACTGTTGATGTTAATAGGTCCTGTATTTTACACTTTTTCTTTTCTTTCTTAATCTTGTCTTGAAGAACATTGAGCTCAAGGTGGAAGTAGAAAGTCTGAAGCGGGAGCTCCAGGAGAGAGAGCAGCTGCTCATCAAAGCCTCGTGAGTACCTGTCATCCTGTCAAAAGCCTGCGGGTCTCTGCCCGGGCTTCTCGGGGGCCTAGGGTGGTCAGTAAAATAGAACCTTACACTTTTCTATGCTAGTTGTTCTCCAGCTAGGCTCTGAGGACCCTAAGGAGGTTTTTGTTTTTATTTACTTTCTTTGAACAGATTTTAAGTATACAGCACAGTGAATTTTCACAAAACAAACACCGCAGAACCACCATTCAGATCAGGAAATAGAACATTACCAGCCTCTTAGGAGCCCCCTTTGGGAAGCCTCTCGAGGATAATTGCTGTCCTGAGGAAACACGCGAGACCTCTAGAGATTTTGGTCTTTATCTTAAGATCAGGTGGGAAGCAGTCACAGGTTCTGAGCAAGTGAGACAGATTTCTCTTTTTGAAAAGGTTACTCTGGATGCTGGGTGGGGAATGAATCACGGAGGGAGCCGGAATGGAGGCCGGAACACCAGTCAGGAAGGTTGAGGTGATGGACGAGTGATGTGTAGATGAGGGGGATGTTTGAGAAGTACAGTCAGGGCTTGGTGAGGGATGGAAAGGAGGTGTTAGGGAGGCCTCCTGTCTGGGGCTTAAGCATGTTCACAGTGACTTAGCCGCTCAGCTTCCTCTCCACTTTCTTTTCATCCCAAACGCAAGGCAGGAAAGCTAAGATCGTTCTTGTTTTTGCTGCTCTACCGTTGCCCCAGCAGACCTCTTTCCCTTCTTGTCTCCTTCCAGCCCAGGTGGCTTTCTGTGACCTGGCCCTTTGGAAAGGCTCAAGAGTTGAACCGCATGTGGCTTCCTCCAGCCCACGTTAATGTCGTAACTGACTGCTCTGGGGCACAGTGACGGTCTCATGCATGTAGCACTTTTCAGGTTATGAAACATTTTCATATCAGTTTCCATCCCATCGTTATCCTGGGAGCAGTACCCTTGCTTTATAGAGGATGGAGTTTAGGCCTGGAAAGGGGGAGAACCATGACTCTGAGCCCGGAATGTCAGAGCTGGGAGTAGAGTCCAAGGCCCTGACTTCTAGTCTGGTGCTAGACATCCCATTCTTGTTTTATTTTCTTGGGTAGATATAGTATGTGTACAATATCTGTGTGTCTGTTCAGTGGTAATATCTGCCCTGTAACTGCGCAGAGTGATTTCCCTTCACCTGTGTCTACCCAGCATGCAGCATTATGTCTGTGGTAGATACCTGTTGATGGAAAATGTCTTTATTAATGTAATGCCCTTAACTCCCTTTTTTTGTGTTATGATTTTTTATCTAGGAACAGGATATGGGACCTGCCACAGGAAAACCCCCTGCTTTTTCCTAAAGAACTATAATTAGAAGGGAAAGAATCCAGAGGAAATGTTGAGGACTGAAAGGGTAGTGAGGCTGGCATTTAGAGAGGCTTCCTTCTTATATTGGGTCAAGAGCTGGATTAGACCAATTTCTCTCCACCTTTCCTCTCCTTAGGTCTTGCTGTCTGCCCTGTGTGCTAGCCCAGATTCTACAAGGAAAGAAAGGATAGAGGGAGAGAATAATAATTATTGAAATCCCCTTTGTTCCAGACCTTGTGCCTGGCACTGGACAGACATTGTTGCCTTTGATCTTTATAACAGTTAATGTGAGGCAGCCAGTCCTCCCATTTGAATGGTGAGAAAACTGAGGTTCAGAGAGGTGGAGGAGTTGCCCATGTTGGTTAACAGAGCTGGAACTGGTCTGGCGCAGAGCCCATCTGCCATGCCATGAAATAAACGTATTTCTTTGCAGGTTCTCCATTGTTATTTTATCAGTGATAATAAGGAGACATTAAAAACAAAGGCAGTCATATTGTTGGGAGTAAATTTTATCTCTGTAGCTTTAAAACACAAACAAAAATAATAATTCCGTTAGTATAGGAAAATTGCACCATACTGCTGAGTATAAATTTTATTGCTACAGTAACTGTAAAATACAAAGATGATAAATGAAAAGTTGGAACATTTATTATTGGGAATATATTTTATTGGTATAACTAAAACACAAACAAATTGGATAATTCCAGTACTTGTTAAAAATTGTAGTCAGCCTTTTGGCAATGTATGTGATTCAGACGGTAAAACAGGTTAGATCTGGGCAGATAGGAGTGAGGTGGTATATCTGCCCTCTGGGTGATGGGGAGGGTGAGGGTAGGGGTTATGCGGTGAGCCATTCTATGAAGCCTCAGGGCTAAAACCTTTGTGAGTGAGTAGCAGAAATTCATTACTGGAAAAATCCTATATCTGAGGCTCAGGAAGGAGGGGCTTTTAGTCTAGAATTCTTTTGCTGTATAATGCCTCTTGAGGGGTGATAGAAAAGATTGTGAATCACTGTGGATTTGAACCAGTACTGATTGAGAATGAGCCCAGGGACAGTAATGGCATTAATCAGGAAGTGGGAATGGCCAACTAGCAGAGATCCTGGCAGGGGTAGCATGAAGCCTCCCCCCAGCGACTCAGTAGGGCCTGCGCTGTGTGGGCCTCATAGGCCACATGTCAGCAGATAGAGCCCTCAGATGAGAGATCAGGGGGCCACCCATGTTAGCATGCTAATGCTAAGAGGTAATCATCTTGTTCACATGAGGAAACTGAGGCATAGGAGTCAGTTGGCTAGGGCCAGGCGATTTACCCAGAGTCACATCAAGGATATAACAGAGTAGAAATTGGGAAGCAGATCTGTCCAACTTCAGATATCATGTCCTTTTCCCCCAATTGTTCCATTAAACATTGAATTCCATTACAATGATAATCATGACCCTGGAGCTTTCTGAAGCCTTATTGGTGAAAGGAAAAAAGCTATGAATAAAGTCTTTTATTTGAAGACAACTCATGTTTGGGACTTGGGCTAGTATGGCCCTCTTGACTTTCCATTGTTCTCAATAAAAAATTCACGTGGCCTGTATGTGTCAGTATTCACTCACATGGCTCTTGGTTGGAAACATTTTATTTATCTCTAAATGAGGGCCTGGGAGTCTGGTGGTGAATAGATTTGTTTTGTTGCAGTTTTTCTGAGAAACCAGCTTTAGGTGGAGCCATTTCCTTTATTATTCTGCCTCCTGGAAACTCACAGTCATTTTAGAAATCTGATGAAGACTGGTCAGAGTGTAAGTCGTACAGATTATGTCTGACGCTTTTTCTCTTGGCGCCAGTGGTTGTGGTGTGCCATCCCCCTGGCCACGGGCGCCACAGCCAGCAGTGTGCTCTGTGTGTCACATCAGAGTGACATGGCATGCAGGCTGCTCACGTCATGTCCCCTCGTCCTCCACTCAGTGCAGTCTCTGCTCAGGTTGAGGGTGCTGCGTTCGGTGCAGTCCCTGCCCAGGTTGAGGGTGCTGCGTTCGGTGCAGTCCCTG
>NW_003852409.1:23401738-23436441 GCF_000181295.1 Otolemur garnettii | reverse complement strand
CAGGTTGAGGGTGCTGCGTTCGGTGCAGTCCCTGCCCAGGTTGAGGGTGCTGCGTTCGGTGCAGTCCCTGCCCAGGTTGAGGGTGCTGCGTTCAAGATTCTTTCCCCTTCACTTGGGAGACGGTGAAGCGCACAGACTCTGAATGTCACAGATGGGTTTCGTCCTGTAACACTCCTTTGCACTTCGGTTGTCAGACCAGCTATCCACCTTCACTACACCACTGGGGTGGGGGTGCTTTGTTGGAAACCTCCTGGTGGGAAGTTTTGTAGCTGCTCTTAAAAATCTGAAGAGTGGCTTAACCTTTGACCCAGCAATTCCCTTTCTCGGAGACCTCAAGAAATCATGGGATAATATTCATATAAGAGTGCTTTTATCATCATCTTGTTTGTTATAATAAACAATAACACTAACATTTATTGAATACTTACTTTGTGGCAGGCACTGTTCTCAGAAGTTTGTGAAGTATTACTAGATAAATGTTTGTTAAATCAGAAAAATTTAAACACTTTAAAAATAGGGAACTGATTCAATAAATTGTAGTACATTCATATGGTATAAATATGTATACGTACAAATTTAGCACATTCATACATTTCATTTTTGAATGAATAGATAGCTTTCAAAAGTGATGATACAAATTTTTATTGGCACAAAAGGATGTTTATAGTTTACTAATAAAATTGATATGTACTAAATGTTTTTATTTTTATAGAAAATGTCTGAAAGACTATGTACTAAAATGTTGACTTAGTTATCCTTAGCAAAAAGACTACGGATGATACTTTTTTTCTTATCTGTGTTTTTGAATTATAGAAATTAAGTTATAAAAACTTCTGGCGTTTTTGAAACGTTTGGCACAGGTCTATGGGAGAAATGACTAATAGGTGTCTCCCATCTCTTGGGGGCAGCTGACCTCATCAGCACACTGTTCTTTCTGTGTCCTGCCCCTCTGCCTCTGTTTGCAGCAAAGCAGTGGAGACCTTAGCTGAGGGGGGCGGCTCTGAAGTGCAGCGGGTGAAGGAAGATGCGCGGAGGCAGGTGCAGCAGGTGGAAGAGGCCCTGAGCGCCAAGATACTCCTTTTAGAAGAGGTGAGTCTGGGAAGCCTGAGGGGAATGTTTTCTTAGAGTGGGTAAATAGCTTGGCTTCCTTTTTCATAAACTGTCAGTGTCAGCAGAAGCAACAGCTACCCTTCTCGAGTATCCCCTGGGTTCTAGCCTCATTGGAGGTGTTTTACACCTGTAATTTCTAATGCTTAGACCCTGCAGACAGGCCCTTGCTGTCTTCATTCCTGTGTGAGGACACTTAGGTTCAGAGACAAGTACTGACTTGTCCAAGTTTAATCCTGGATTTAAACCTGTGACTGATGACTGTAGAGCAGGCGTCCTCAAACTATGGCCTGTGGGCCACATGCGACCCGCCCAGGACATTTATCCAGCCAGCTGGGTGTTTTTGCCGCCGCTGCCTGTCCTGCTTAGCAGCTGACTTGTCCTGGGGCCTGCAGTCTGGCCCTCCAGCGGTCTGAGGGACAGTGAACTGGCCCCCTGTTTAAAAAGTTTGAGGACCCCTGCTTTAGAGCCTGTGTTCTTTTTGTAAATACCACTCTGCTTATTGTTTAGTATGGTCTTTAACTTTAAAGACATGCAAGCTGCGGGCCAGAGAAGGGAAGTGACTTCCTGGTATTAGCCACGCCTGGTAGGAGATTCCTGACCTTTAGGCCATTGCTTGCCTGTCTGGCTCGGGCTCCGGCTCCTGCCCCCAGCCTCCTCCCTCTGTCCTCCAGTGCTCACTGAGTGTCTGCTCTGTTTGGCAGTGTGTGTCGCTTCTCCTTTTACAATTCTTACTTAGGGGTTTCTGAGACTGTGGTAGGAGTCACGATATTTCCTGGCTCAAAACTCCTGTCTCTCTACCGTTACAACACCTTCCTTCATTGTAAGCTAGCATTAAGTAATATTATTTACTTCTTGGTCTTTGATGTCTGTTGTTTCATCTCCGTTTCTCTACCTGAAACTCTGGTTCTTCTTCATAGATTTGAAGAGGAATGGCCCCCAGAAAACACTCTGGGGTGCAAAAAGCAGTTACTGCGTTTTGTAGCCTGCAGTTTTCCATTTATGGTGTTCACGCCAGTCCTTGTGTCTTCCCCTTCAGGGCGTGTAGATGTTAGGTCCAAGATACAGGCAAGGAAATGGAGGCTCAGAGAGGTTAGAATCTTAGCCTAGATCGTAAGTGGGAGAGCTGGAACTAAAAGAAAGGTCTTCTAGATCCCCAATTCTGTTTTTATTTAAAATGTGATTATGAGATACCACCTGTTTGTTCAGTCGTCTACTTTTCCCCAGTAAGTTTTGGAGTTCCACACATCTGCTGTGTCACTTCCTGGCTTTATCATTTGCCTTGCCTGAGACTCCGCTGCTGCATCTGTAAAATGAGGATGGTGATACCTAATTGGCAGTGGCAATTGTAATAATAACTGTGTTACTAACAGTTTATTGAAGGCGTACCGTTGGGTAAGCCACCTTCTGCTTCTTAACTTGCACTGATGTTAGTTAATCCTTTTAGTAAACCAATGAGGTAAACACGCTTATCATCCTTTTTCTTTCTTTTTTTTAAACAGATGATGGAACAGGGACAGAGTGGCTAAGTCACTTGCTCAAGGTCACATAGGCAGTAAATGTCAGGTGGTCTGGGCACAGACTTGCTGAACTGCCATACTCTACTATCTCATATACATAACTTTGTAAAGTTGGGTGAGGATCAAAGGTAATAGGTGTCAAGCTCCTTGCTTAGAGCCTGGCATTTAGTACACATTAGTAAATAACAGGATTTGTTGTTTGTTGTCTAAGAATATGGGACATGACTTTTTCCAGCTTCCACCAAGGTTGGCAGGCTAGTCTCCTGTGGAGATATTGGTGGGGAAGGCTCTATGGAGGGCAAGTGCGGGCTGGAGAAAGCCACCATAACCTTCCTGTGACCCAGCGGGCACTTGACAGTCTTGTGACAGCTCTTTGATAGGATGGTCGGTATCCCTGTTTTATAGATTGGGAAGCTGGGATTCAGAGAGGTTAAGCGACCACCTGAGGTCATACAGTAAGTAAATGAGAGAGCTGAGTTTTGAACTCAGTTTGATTTGACTCTTATCGTTGTGATGTAATCAGAGGCAGCTGGCATGACGAGAGTAGTTGAAGATTCATGTCTACTCTGAGGACACTTTCATGAGCACCAGGGCCTTTTCCCTCACACGGATGCTGCTTGTATGATTTAGGTAATTTTCTGGCAGGCTTCACTGAGCTCTTAGGAAGAACATAGAGTTTTTTTTTTTAACACCTAGATCACCTTGGAGATATAGAAAATGTAGTTTAGAATTGTGTAGTCATTATCTTAAGAAGATAGTAAGGGGGGCAGTGGGTGTGGAGTGAATTTGTATGGAGATTATGGTGGCTCTTTGAAATTTACGTATGTTTAGTGTTGAGAGGTACATTTCTCCTTGTTCACATTGAAGCTATAAATATTGATCTGATTTTTCAAAACCAAAAATACAGTTCTTGTAGCGTCGAATCTTTTCCATTGGAAATGCCTATTACTCTTCAGGATACAAGAGGGAAAAATGGCTGGCAAATGTATTTATTACCGATTCTCTCCATGTATAATACAATTTAGGGAGGGGAAATGTGCCGGAGAAAAAGTCATAAATATTTATATTTTAATCCAATTTCCTTTCAAAATGTTCCCAATTGTATTGAAAAATTGCATCAAATGCATTTAATTTAACTCCAGGATGTGAAAGCCGCCCAAGCAGAACTGGAAAAGGCCTTTGCAGGGACAGAAATGGAGAAGGCTCTGCGGCTGAGCTTGGAAAGCAAGCTCTCAGAGATGAAGAAGATCCGCGAGGGGGACTTGGAGATGGTGCTGGTCCTGGAGGAGAAAGACAGGTCTGGTTCTTGTCTCTGTTACCCTGACATCCCACTGTCTGACCGCGTGGGGAAGGAGTTAATCCTTTTCCTGGCCTCCTTTCCCTTCCTCCTCTCCGTGCTCCCCACAGGACTTGAGTGACTTACTGAAACATGCCCAACACAGTGGGGTAGGAAACTAGGGACAAAAACAGGGTGAAAGGGACATGAGGACAGAGATAGAGTCCACCCATATGTCTGCTAGCTGACACTCGTGCTGAGGAGTTCTGCTTACATTCTAATGATAAATTGAACATCTAGTTCTGGCTCTAAATTTCCTGATAGCCAAAGGAAAAAGGGAAAAACAATCTTGGTGGCCCTGAGATTCATATTGTTAACAAGATAAAGCAAGCCAGCAACTAGGAAGCTCAGTTTTACTTGGTACTATGAGAGGGAAATTTTTCTTGTGGTTCTTTCCAGAGGAAACAATGAGTGACTACAGCCTCACAGTAAATACAAGTAGAATTTAAGTGACTTGCTTTTATCTCATCTTTGTTTTTTGAGACAGTCTCACTCAGTTGCCCCTGGATAGAGTACCATGGTGTCATGGTACTCACAGCCACCTCCTGAGTAGCTGGGACTACAGGTGCCCACCACAGTGCCCAGCTGTTTTTAGAGACAGGGTCTTACTCTAGCTCAGAGCTGGTCTCGAACTCGTGAGCTCAGGCAGTCTGCCCGCCTTGGCCTTCCAGAGTGCTGGGAACAGGCTTGAGCTACTGTGCCTGGCCTTCATGTCATCTTTCAATGCCAGCTAAAGCCCACCATTAGTGCAGGGGACCAAAACCAACAACGTAGACCCAATACAGAGCTTTTTCACCATCCAGGGTAAAATGTAGTCATTTAGATGAGAGAAAGGGGTAGCCAAGATGGCCTTTAGGCAGTCTTTAATGCTCATCATATCTTGCAGCCAAACTTGGTCAAGACTTGTCAGGAGAAATTTGATTGTAGTCTTTACCATGACTCTCACAGTGGGATACTCTTGCCTTGCCTTGTCAGTTACTGAGGGTTAACTAACTGTAAGTGCAACTGATGGCTAATCTGTGACCCATCGGTTGAAGAGCCAAGCTTGTTTGGAAGTTGGTGGAAATTGTTCTGCACCACTGATCTGTTTCAGAGGATTCAGACCACTTCCTTCTCCTTGATCTTGCTGTGCCTCCTGTGTTGATGAGCCCAGGGTGGTGTTTAGGTCCTTGGGCCTGATTGCCCTGGTTTCTCAGCTTACACTACTGTCTGTACCACCTTTTGAGATCTGAGTCTACTAATTGTTGCTATTTATGGGTTAAAAACTCAGGTGAGCAAACCTCATAAGGTTATTAACAGAACAAGAGTATAGCCCCTGAGGGAGAGCCCATGGTTGCCTTGTCAGTGCCTGACCTTCAGCATTTGGAGGAGTGACCATTTATTTGGTGTTCTGTGACCTTTTCTTAGCTTTGGTCTGGAAGATGGAAGTTTTGTGATTAGTCATCTCAGGATGAGACTTTATTCCTGAGCATTTTCTACTCAACTCAGTGGTGATTAGAATAAAGGAGTGAGTGATACAGATAGAGTCTCTTTCTCCAGAAATCTAAATTGTCTAAATTTAAGCTTATCATCTAGCTAGGTGGAAGGGGCGGGAACGGAATGAAAAGTGCTGGATGGGGTAAATATGGGTTAACATATTTAATTCAGTTTGGAGGGATTAGGAAAAGCTTCCTAGAGGAAGTACTCGAGTGAGGAGTTGCTTGCATCAAGAAAAGGAAGTAAGGGTGTTCTAGGCATCGGGCACAGTGTGTGTGGAAGTCCAAAGACAAGAGGGACAGGGCATGGCTGAGACACAGAAAGGCACAGCAGGGTCCAGGTCCTGTGTTGTGTACCAGAAAGGAGTAGGGAAGAAGTGAGGAGAGGAAAGCTGGGGAGATCACCGGGGCCTTGGGAAGAGTTTGGGTTTTAACCTAAAGGCATGTAACAACCCACTGAAGAACTAAGGTGGAGCTTGGGGAAATGTCAGGAATCAGGTTTAAATTTAGAGAGATCCCTTGGCTGCTGTCTGGGGGATGGATTGGTGCTGGGCTGGATGCAAGACTACTTTTCAGGCTAATTCACAGATCCAGACGAGAACTGATGGTGACCAGGATGGAGGTGACAACTAGGAGTGCAGGAGAACAGGCAGAGGCAGAAGATGGAGTGGACATGGTGGGTGTGGAGGGCTTGGCGACTGACTGGATTTAGGGGAGATGGGAAAGGCTGCGGTGGTATCCCCTCACCCAGGTTTTTCGTATGAGCAACTGTGGGCTGGTAGTACATTTTGCAGAGTTTGGTGAACAAAAAGGGACAAAGGGGAAATGTTTTTGGGTAGAGGGAGTGGAAAGACGATGCTTTCACTTGGGACAAGTTAGGTTTGAGGACTCTATGAGCATCTGTGAGTATGGGTGGCTGGGCATATGGATTACAGCTTCAATTAAAGGAGATAGAGATTCTTTCCTTAACTCACCGCTGAGCATGACCTTGGGAATGCACTCTGTGAAGGAATGGAGGGAAGGATGCCATCCTGCTTATATGGAACTCCTTGTATAGAGATTCAAAAAAAAGATTGTTGTAACTGAAGCTGTGATAGAGAGGAGCCCAAGGTTTTGTGTTGTGTCAAAAGCAAGGGAGTGATCACCTCTGCCTGGGCGGGGGTGGGAGGAGAAGTCCTGGAGCTGGGTGAGGACACCTTGCCGAGCAGAGGGAATGGCACATGCAAAGGTGCAGAGCCTGGCACATGTCCAGGTGATCAGAAAAGAAAGTGGTCCCGGCTGACATGTGCCACAGATGCTGGACTTCTCATTTCTCTGCAAAGAGGGAATTTGGGAAGGGTTAGTTTAGTGTTTATCAAGCACTCACTGGGGTCTCTATGGACGTGGGTGGCCAGTTCAGAGCTTTGCTAAAGTCTGCCTCTCCCTGGGATTTCCCACAGATGGGTTAGACAGGCCCAGGAACCCCATCTGTCGGTCCTGTGGATGCGTCCGTCTTTCAGGGATAGATGTGTCCCAGATGGGCTCTCAGAGACTAGGGCAGCAGCGGGATGCCATCTCCGGCTGTCTTGTGAAACTCTCCTGGACCTGGGATGAGTGTGTCCCCTTCCTGATGGAAGCCTGCCTAGTCCAGATCAGAAGGTTAGCACAGAGTTGAAGCAGAGTCCTTGGTTTTGCCCTGGTGAAATGGACCCAGATGTGCCATGCAGACTGACCTGCTGTTGAGCAGGGCAGACTGTCAAATCTTTAGGGTTCAGGCACCCCTTACGTGGGTGGGTACTACCAGTATCTCTCTGGGCTCCACCTCTCCTTTTTGTTTTTTGAGCCAGGATCTCACTCTGTTGCCCAGGCTAGAGTGCTGTGGGAGTCAGCCTAGCTTACAGCAACCTCAAACTTCTGGGCTCAAGTGATCTTCTTGCTGTAGCCTCCCACATAGCTGGAACTACAGGTGCCCATCACCATGCCTGGCTGATTTTTCTATTTTTAGTAGAAACAGAATCTTGCTTTGCTCAGGCTGGTCTCAAACTTCTGCCTCAGCCTCCCAGAGGTGCCAGGATTATCGGATGAGCCACCAGGCTGGTCCACCCTCCTTTCCAAAGGGACATGCTTTAGCTACTTTCTTTCTTTCATTCTGATCTTCGAGCTGTTCTGTATCCTTAAGGCCATCGTTGTGGAAGAGCCTGCAGTTCCCATTTGGCCGACATACTTGTTTTATTGGCCTACAGTGTTTTCAAGAGTTTGACTTAGCTGCCAATATGTAAAAATCTGACTTTCCCATAGCAGTCTGGATTTCCAACTCCTCTTGAAAGCCTGGAAGATGTGGCAGTCCCAGGCAAGTGTCTGGTGGCTCCCTTTAGCTGGGCCTGGTTATCCAGTCTGGCTATATTTTGGTCTGCTGTATTCCGTTTTTCCCAGAACTTGCTTTAAGGTAACTTAAAAAACAGAAGAAGAAAAATAAGAATTTTATCATTGAGATATAGATTATATATGACAGTTTGGTGACTTCTCACTCTCCAGCTGACTGTGTGATGGTTTCCTGTGAGAGAGGAGACTGAGGCTGTCTGCAGGGCCCTCTGATCTGGTGGCCTCAGAGCTGGGGCCTCGAATGCCCTGCACAGGAGTTTGGGCTTGATCTCGAAAGTCAGTGGTATAAACCTTGCCTGAGAAGCCTTTGAGAGACATTCCCTGTTTGGAGCAGCTCTGCCTTACTGGTTTCGTTTGCTTAGATTTTGGTAACATTTCTTTTGGAAAGAGAATTTCTTGGTCAGAAATAAATGAATAATTCTCTGCTGTCAGCATTGGGGGCCATCGAGACCATTGAAGGTCTTTGGACCTTCCATATGTGTGACTTGGCCAGACCATGGTCTGGCAGCTCTGAGTTGTACCAACTAGAGCCAGGCTAGAGGCAGGGGGACCTGTTAATGTCACACAAATTCGGGCCCTTAATTTTCAACCTGCAAAAGATATTTCCGTTTATGTTCAGTCACTGGACATGTCTCCTTTGAAGATGTCTGGCCCCATCTCCTACCTCCTCCTGCTCCACTGAGCTAAGAGAATAGCTTAGAATTAATATTTAAATTTTGTTCTCTTTTAGACTGATTGAGGAGTTGAAGCTGTCTTTGAAGAGCAAAGAAGCTTTAATTCAGAGCCTTAAAGAGGAGAAATCTCAGCTGGCATCTCCTGATGAGAATGTGTCATCTGGAGAGCTCCGAGGACTTTCTGCTGCTCTAAGGGAAGAACACGAGAGAGAAATGGAGGTAAGGTGATGGGACGGGATGGGGAGGGCTTTAATTAGCTCATAGTCCATCCTCAGGTTCACATAGTTCACTTCTGAGTATGAGTTCCCTGTCAGCTGAGGAGCCAGCACAAACTGCCTTATCAGTGGCCCTGTCAGCCTCCTGTTCATATGAAGAGTCCGCTTAAAAACCAATCCCATGCCTGCTTGCCTCTGTTTCACCATGTATTTATTTATTGGTGCCTAGGGACTTTTACTTCCATTTTGGGAGTTTTCTTCGGATGTACTCGTGGTGCATTGTTTGTGTCCATTTTGCCATTGTAGTTAGAGTTAGGCTCAAGGCCAGCTTTAGTCTGCACCTTGGCAGGTAGTGGGGGATGGGAACTCACCTGTATTGGGCTTGGCAGCATATGAGGGGCTAATGTCTCATCTGGTTCAATCTTCCCAGCCACCTGGTAAAGTAGAGAGCATTGTCTCCTTGTTGAGTTTAGAACCAGGCTCAGAGGAGTCATTATATTTTTCCAGGTTCCAAGAGGTGGTTTACTAGGCAGCCTCCCCAGCAAACTCTTTTGAAGAGGGTGGGTAGGCGGGGATGCATAGGCAGGTCTTAGTCTAGGCCCTCCATTGCCTGAGGTATGTTCACATTAGTGATGTTCTGGATGTTCACAAAAAGTCTTGGTTTCTTTATGGAGCCGGGCCTCTGTCCCCTTGGTTCTGTAGTATCCCTCACTAGAGTTTATCCTTTTAGCCCCATCCCCACTCCCTGGTGCTGCCTCCTGCAGGCCTTCCCTGTCTTGTTCAGCAGAACCTTGGTTTACTCTTCATGGGGCTGGTGGCCAGTCAGGTGGGTTGCTTATCTTCACGTTCTCCTTCACTCCAGTCAGGAAGGAGGGACACTTGCTTCAATGGGTTCGTCCTGGGGGAAGTTAGTAAATGGGGGTCATTTTAATTGTTCTGATGAAGCTATTGGATTGTGGACCCCACTGATGCTTTTTCTTAGGCTGCTCAAGTGGAGCGTCAGAAGGAGAGAGATCGCTTTGAGGAGAGGATCCAGGTATGTTGATTTTTAAAATTCACTGAAAATTTATCCTATCCTTGCCTCTTGTTTTATTCTGAGTACAACAGAAAATTCTGTGTAACTGTTTCTGTCATTTATTGACTGCTACTGTGTGCCAGTCCAGTGTAAGGTGCTTTAGAAAGGGGTTCTCAGTCTTTGCAATAACCCTGTGAAGCCGTCCCACCCACTTTACAGATGTGGTTCCTGAGGCTCAGAGAGGTGAGGTCGCTCACCCACCGTCTGCCAGGAAGAGGTAAAGCTCTGTGGTCCCTCGGTCACGGCAGCTGGCGTTAGTGTACTGCCTGCCGGCTTAGAAAGTGCTCTCACATCCATTATGTCATTTGATCTGCGCAGCAGCCCGGGAGGAAGGCGGCAGTGATTATCCTCAGAAATGTACTGACTATCAATGTGTAGTTCAGTCTCCATCAAAAGGAATGAAATTAATGATCTGTTATTTCCCCTAAATAACCTGGTATGAAAGACTCTGATGTGACTGTATTCAAATTCCAGAAGGCACTGGAATCCTTCCCATAGGAATAGCTGTCATCATCTTAACTGATCTGATCCCTTTCCCTTCACCCAGCTTGTTGCCATGAGCAGTAACACAGTAACTTGGAGCCAATGCCACTGCGTTCAGCTCCACTTGGAAACATTAATCACAGGTTGACAGGAATAAGATAGAATAACTGCATTTGAGTGTGCTCTTAAAGATATATTTACAGTGCATTTTGGTTGGAACGCATCAACTTAGTGAATCTTTTTCTAATCTAATTTAGGCACTTCAGGAGGACCTGCAAGAGAAGGAAAGAGAAATTGCCATCGAGAAGAAAAATAGTTTAAAGAGGGATAAAGCCATTCAGGGTTTAACCATGGCATTAAAATCAAAGGACAGAGAGGTATGTCTGACACACTTGAAGTGAGATTTTTCTTTGTTAGCGCCTGTGACTGGTCTGTCTTACCCTGCATTTTTAGCGTTAGATAAAAGTTTATTAGAGAGCTGAGATAGGAGTGAAAGTGGGAAAACGATTCTTTAGTCAGTTGGAAATCCTTTGGGTGTGTCTGATCCAGTGTTGTCCAGTAGAAATATGAATTAGGTGTATAATTTTACATTTTCTAGTAGCCACATTAAAAGAAGTAAAAAGAAACAAGTGAAGTTAATTTTAATAATTATATATTTGTATCTCAAACATAATCATTTCAACATGTAATTAGTAAAACAAAAGCAGTAATGAGGTATTTAACGTTTTTTTTTTTTTTAGAGCGAAGTCTTCGAAGTCCAGAAGTACTCGTAGCTTATCTTAATTTAGACTAACCACATCTTGCTTGCCAAGAGCTGCATGTGGCTAGTTGCAGGTGTGGTCTTTTGACGGATAGCAGAAAGAGACAAAGGAGTTTGGGGAGGCAAGGCCATGCCTATGAACCAGTGATAGAGCTATCTGGGGCACCCTGTTGAATTTGGGATCCAAGGTGGTGGCAGACAGTTCTGTGCTGTTTTTTCATCTTAGTATAGCAGTTGGTTGTGTCCCAGTAACTGTGCTAGGCACAGACTCAGAGAAGAAAACCCAGCTCTGTTTCCAAGTTTAGTGGGGTGTATAGGTGATGGGTGTTGTGACTGAGGGAAGTGCAGGGGCTGGGGAGGTACAGAGGGTCCTGATCTAGATTGGACATGGACGTGGAGAGCAGTGTGCAGAGGAGAAGAGGCTGAGCTCCATCTCACGGGTGAGTAGGAATTAGGTGGGAAGGCAGGTAGGGACAGGCATGGCATTGTGGACAGAGGCATAGGACATTCATTATTCAGGCATTAAGACAGGAAAGACAGGGATGCATACCTCAGATAGTTTGGAGCTGTCAGAGCACAGAGTGTAATACTTAAGGGAGGCAAGAGAAGAAGCCGGAGCAGGTGTAAAGGGCTCGCTGGTGGAGGGCCTTATCCTTCTGAGCTGCTTGGGTAGCACTCAGGCCATTGAAGGCTCTTCAACAGGAGGGGTATGAGCACATTTTCATTTTAGAGAGGTGTCTGGCTGTATTTGGGGAGTGGATTACAGGAGACAGTGGAGGCAGGGAGGCCAGTAGCTGAGTTAAGAACCAAGAAACAATGAATTAGAGCAACAAGTAGGAATGGAGGAGTAGGGGTTCATTCAAGAAATGAAATTAGAAATATTAGAAATATAGCTGGGAAAATTAGATGATTAAAGTAGGACTTTAGAGAAGAAGCAGTCAAGGATGCCTTAGGTGTCTGGCTCTGCATGACTAGGATATGGTGGTGCTACCAACTTACCTTAAAGCACAGAAAAATAGAGAATGGGGCCAGCCATGGTGGCTCACACCTGTAATCTTAGCACTCTGAGAGGCTGAGGCAGATGGATTGCTTGAGCTCAAGAGTTGGAAATTAGCCTGAGCAAGAGCGAGACCCTGTTGCTACTAAAAACAGAGTAGCCAGATCTGTAGTCCCAGCTACTTGAGAGGCTGAGACAAGAAGATTACTTGAGCCCAAGAGTTTGAGGTTACTGTGAGCTATGATGCCCCAGCCCTCTACCCAGGGTGACAGAGTGAGACTCTGTCTCAAAAGAAAAAAAAAAAAAGAAGAAGAAAATAAAGTAGAGCATGGCGAGATGGTCTGGAGAGGGAGGTGGTGAGTCTGTTTAGAAAGTTTTGACTTTGAGGAGCACCCAGGACCTCTAGGTGGCAGATGATGTGATGTCTAAAGCTTGGAGAGAACTCAATTCTCTAGAGGTTGCTCGGGGAATGACTCGTATACAAATGTGAGTTAAAATTCTAAGAGTTGACCTACCGGTTCACAGAGAGTGTAGAATGGGAAAGGAGAAAGCTAAGGATAGGACTGCAGGTGACGGCAGGATTTCTAAGATGGGGAAAGGAGTCCGCAAAGGAGATGGAGGGAATGGCTGCAGAGAGGGAAACTAACCAGGAAACTGTGGTGTTGGAGAAGCTGAAGAAGAGTGAGGGTTTGAGTAATAACCAGTGTCAGATGCAGCGGAGATCTGGCTCCTAAGAATAGTTATAATTTGTATCGTGTGTTGGGAGGGCAAGGCCCTGCTGAGGTTGGAGCTGAGGTTGTGACACCAGTGCTGGGACACTGTGATAGTCCAGGACTTGTCAGTAGTTCATGTTTGACACCTGGGAATGGGAGAAAGTCACTAGAGCAGTGGTTCTCAACCTTCCTAATGCCGCAATACAGTTCCTCATGTTGTGGTGACCCCACACTTATAAGAGGAGCGGTGTCTCGGTTCCTAGGACCATCGGAAATATGTGTTTTCCGATGGTCTTAGGCAGGGGTTGTCAGACTTTTAAAACAGGGGGCCAGTTCACTGTCCCTCAGACCGTTGGAGGGCTGGACTGCGGGCCCCGGGATGAGTCGGCTGCTAAGCAGGCCAGGCAGTGGCGGCAAAAATACCCGGCAGGCTGGATAAATGTCCTAGGCAGGCCGCATGTGGCCCGTGGGCCATAGTTTGAGGATGCCTGGTCTTCGGCAACCCCTGTGAAAGGGGAAAGGGTCATTCGACCCCCAAAGGGGTCGCGACCCGTAGGTTGAGAGCTGCTGCACTAGAGGATGAGGAAGTCTGGGACTAGCCAGGCCTCAGGTTGTTGGCTGGTCTTCTATATGGGTAATAATAATGCTAACACTTAGTGGGAGCCAGGACTTGGATTAGCACCAACACACATTTCCCATTTAACCCTAACACAACAGTTGGGTGAGTGGTGGTACCCTTATTTAACACTTGAGGAAAGGGATTCTCAAAGAGACCTTGCCTGAAGTCAGCCTACTAGAAATCTCATTCAGGTCTTTTCTGACCATAGAAACCATACACAGTTGAGCAGGAGAGGAGAGCCCAGTTGCGTACTTGGCTGTGAGTCCTTATTTTTCCCCAGGTTGAAGAACTTATCTCTGAGATCGAAGAGCTCAGCGCTGCTTTTGTTGAAGCCCGAGAGGCTGCGCAGAGGGAGGAGTTCCAGGTGAGTGCTCACTTGCCTTAGTGGCTGGCTCTTTGATCCTGACTCCTGGGAGGTGAGGACTTTGCAGCTCTTGGGTGATTTTAATATAAGGACAACCGTGGGTGGTCTTTAGTGATAGAATTAGCTCATGTAATTAAAGGGAGAGTCTCCAGGCCCCTCCTCGGTATGATAATGATAATGCTAAGTATCCCCACCAAGCACCCCCACCATTAGGAGTGCTGAGTTTACTTTGTGCCAAGTAATGGTCCAATATATGTGGATTATCTCAGCAGTCTGCACAGCCTGTGGGGAAGGTAATTATCAGCCCCGTGGTATTTGTGAGGTTTTGGGGCCAAGTGAGGGTGTGCAGCCTGGTTATCGTCACCCAGCTAGCAAGTGGTGGAGTTGGATTTAAATGCAGTAACTGCTGATAGTAACAGTAGACATTTATCAGACACACACTATGTGCCAAGCCCTGCTCAGCGCTCCCCATATTATCTCAGTTATCTGTGCAGTAACTCTACAAAGTAGGCACTGTTAATACTCTTATTTCACTGCTAAGGAAATCCGGGTTGGGTTCAGGTACCTTGTTCAGGGTCCCATATGTGATAGTGGTAGAGGTTGGATTGACCCCAGTCTCACTCCCAGGGTCGTGTTTTTACCTGTCTCTGACACCTCCCCTCACCTGGCTCTTTGGCCCCAGCTGCTCCTTTCCAGGTTTCTGTTCCAGGCGTTGCTGTTTTCTGGCCTGCTTTTCTCTTTTGCCCCACAGCCTTGTACTGCAAGGATTCCTATTGATCAGT
Organism: Otolemur garnettii; assembly: GCF_000181295.1. NCBI lineage: Eukaryota > Metazoa > Chordata > Mammalia > Primates > Galagidae > Otolemur > Otolemur garnettii. Next base: position 23,421,960 of record NW_003852409.1, on the reverse strand, counting down.
CCCTTGCAGTATGCTTCTAATTTTAATTTTGTGTTTTGTTATTTGAACATTTTTTTTCATGTTTCTAGTTTCCCTATACAGTTTGTACCTATTATTAATAATTTAATGAATCAATAAAGTTCCATCATCAGAATAAGTCTGTACTGCCTAAAGCTCTCTCCTCTTAAGGCTTGCACTGATGTTGCTTTTGGTTGTAAAGAAGTTGGATGTTAAATCTAATTTAAGACCATTTGATTTCTAAGATTCGTATCCCATGCCTTATCTTTGCAGAGCTTTGGTTCACAATAAGAATAATTGAAGTAATTTGGTTTAAGTCCTGGTTGGGGCGTCTCAGATTGCCTTCTCCCACCATTTTGACAGTGGGTGAGGAAATGGAGCTGAGATTATACTTTAGACTGTTTTTTTTTTTTCCTGGCTTAGAAAATAAAAAACTTTTTAAAAGCTGAATTTTTTGGAAAATCTTTCATATTTTCCATTGCTTAGAAAAAAAGTATGTTGCCGTTTGATAACCAGAGAGATCAGACATCCTTAAAAGCATTGTGATATTGTACTTGTTACGTTGGGCCTTGAAGAAGAAAAAGGAATCTTGTGAATTAAATGTTACCCAGATTTATTACTTACATTTTATTAATAACTGTACCTGTCAGTCCTAGTTGAACAACTTTCAGGCTGATTTTTGAGGTCTTGTGACTTAGTGTTGGTCCAGTTTCTTGTCTTGCGGTGTGCAGAGATCAGGAATTGTCCTGACTCCTTACTTTATACACATCGGGTTTGGCCCTTCAGGGAACCTTCATTTACCTACCCAAGGAACTAGCAGGTTTACAAACTTCAGTGAGCTTGTGCCCAAGCCCAAGTCTTGTCTTTGTAGCCTCTGTTTTTTCTATTTCTCTGGTTGTATGTGAGCAAATGCACATACTGTGTTTATGTTGACTATTTCATTGTGGAGTAGACATAGTTTGAGTGTTACACAGACACTTGTAGAAGCATTTTCTTTCATTTATTGGGATTTTTGGGGAATAGTTTGTGATTTGAACCAATTGTATCATGAGTAAAATAGCCAAAGCATTGGCTATTCTTGGAATTGATAACAAGTATATTTAAACTCTTCAGTAGTTGCCAAAGTTCAGAAGCACAGAGATATGAACTCTGGTGACTGGTGTGACATGGTGAGGGTTATAGTTCAAGTACGGGCTAGCTACTGCTACCTCCACAGCCATTAAGAAAAAGATTTTTGAATGGAAATAGCATTCCTCAAAGCTATAAAAATAAACATTGTAGGAAATTTGTAAAATACTGAAAATAGTAGAGAGAGGTGAATAGAGATCACCCATAAACTCAGCTCTTAACGACGTTCACTGTAAACGCCTTGACTCGTTAATGAGTATTTATACATATGTGTATAAACTTTAAAAAGTTAACATTTTTTTCTTAATCTGCCATTCTTGCTATGGCAGTATTTGTAGATTTACCCAATCCATTTTAAGAAAATTTGTTTGAATTTTGAGATAATTGTCAATTTATACGTATATTCCTTAGACTGTTTGCCCAGTTCTCCCACAGGTGACATCTCGCAACAGGCCGTTTGCAGTAGTGTAGTCTGCTGACTTTATACAGATCTTAGTAGTTGACGTGCACGCCTTTTTGTGTGTGCGCACGGGAAACTCTGTGCTATTCCATCTGTTAAACAGCTGCATCTAGTGCAATGATGCATGGACCATATTATTTTTGCTGGGAAGAACACAGGGGTGGGACATAGATTTGAATCTTGACTCTGCTTTTCACTAGCTGTGTGACCTTAGGCAAGATATTTGTGCTCTCAGCCTATTTGTACATTGTAAAATTTGCCTTTTTTTTTGAGACCGAGTCTCACTATGTCGCCTTTGGTAGAGTGCTGTGGTGTTACACCTCACAGCAACTTCAAACTCTTGGGCTTAAGTGATTCTCTTGCCTCAGGCTCCCAAGTAGCTGGAGGCACCTGCCACAACGTCTGGCTATTTTTTTATATTATAGTTGTCATTGTTGTTTTTAGCAGGCCTGGGCTGGTTTCGAACCTGCCAGCCTCAGTGTATGTGGCTGGAGCCCTAACTGCTGAGCTACGAGCACCTAGCCGTAAAATTTGGATAATCACACTTATGTCAAATTATCCTTATAGGGATTAAACAGGAAAAGGTATCTGGGTACAATAAATGTTATTAGCTCACCCTTAATTTAGGCAGTATAGTTTTCTGGCACAAAAATATAGTAGTTACTTTGGTTTGCTTTTCAAATTCTCTGTGGTTTGAGGAACCTCTCCATTACCTTTTATTTTATTTTATTTTACTTTTTGGAGGCAGGGTCTGTTGTGCTTCTTGGCTAGAGTGCAGTAGCTTTATCATAGCTTACTGCAACCTCAAACTCCCAGGCTCAAGCAATCCTCCAGCTTCAGCTTTCCAAGTAGCGGGAACTACAGGCGTGTGCCACAACGCCTGCCTAATTTTTCTTTTTTGTAGAGATGGGGTGTTATGTTGCCCAGGCTGGTCTTAAATACTTGGCCTCAAGGAATCTTCCTGCCTTGGCCTCCCAAAGTGCTAGGACTACAAGTGTAAGCCAATGTTCCTATTATCTTGTGATTGGAATGAAAGATAATGGTTTAAGTGCAGGAAAGGGAAACTAGGTTGATTTATCCTGTACACACTGAAATGGTACTTTATGTGTCACCTTTAATTTTTATAACTGTATGAGAACAGAGGCCATTATTTCACATTTCACAATTAGGAAACGGAACTGCAGAGAAGTTAGCTTTCTCCAGAGTCACCCAGGGTCTTTGAACCCTGGGCTTTTTGATTTTTCTCTACTATGTTTATGCATAATGATCAAGAACAAATTGTTTAATATTATGTTTGGCCTTTAGTTTCTCACTGTACCTAATTGGGCTAAATATTTGCCACCTGGATGTCATGCAGAAAAAGGTAAAAGGCCTTCCAAAGAAATTTTCTGAAGGGCCACTTAATGAAAAGTTAACTTGAAAGGTATTTTTATGAAAATAGAATCTCTGCATTTGAATTCTTTGAGCCTGGATTTTTAAAAGTGGCCCTGTCATCATTATTTGTTTGATAATTCTACAGAACTTTCATCACATTATAATAACTTTTAATGGTAATCATTATTGTCTTATGTCTTTTAAGTCCCTGATATTCCTGTCTCTAATCTTCTTTATTTAAATTTAGTCTGCTTGTTTTAATTCTTGCATGTTTATTGCTATTAATTGGAAGACAGGGTAATGCAGTGCTGTGGAAAGCACATAGGCTCTGGAATCACTTGCATCTGTGGTCTAAAAACAGACTACTCAGCAGTTCTGAGCCTCGGTCACTTAAATGGGCATGATAATCAATACTTCATAGGGTTGGTAGGAGAAATGGAGATATTACTTGTCTAAAAGTGCTTGGTGGATACAAATTACAGATTTTGGAAAGAAAAATAAAAAGGACTTGGTTTAGCTCCTCCTAGCTCCAGGTAGCTCTGAATCTTGCTCAAGATGAGCATTCCAGTCCCTCTTTGCCTTCTGTTGGCTGAGTTTATTTAAGCACTACCACAGTTTTTTCTTTTGTTTTATTTTTTGCTTTGTGAGCTAGGTTTCCTACTTTTGAAAAATTTGTTTTAATTTTAAAAGAAACAAAACCAGAAGCTTTTATAAACTTAACCTTGAAATCTGCATGGAGTTCACCCTCAGTTCATGTTGTTGTGTCCTGAATGTCATTTTGGGGAACATGGGACCAGATGTCTGGGCTACAGGTGGCCCAGGAACAGGAGAGCTCCTCAGCTTCCAGATGTGATGTGGTTATAGCTCAGCTCTCCTGAACAGTTGAGGTGGCATCTGAGCAGCAAGGACAAAAGTAGTGGTGGCAGATATGCATTGTCTGAAAAGGCTGAGAAGCTGGGGCCTTTATTTCAGTCTGAGTTGTGACCTTGACAGCTCAAATGTCATTTATTTTTGAATTCTTAATCCGACCCACTACCTTAATTCAAAGAGGAGATTTAAAAAAAAGTATATTTTCTCCTGATTAGAAGTATTAATATAATTAAAAATTTTTTTCAAAGAGCTAGAAAGAAGAAAAAACATGGGAAATTCAGAAATCACTCAACTACTGAATTTAATATTTGGATCTTTTTCCTTCTGGATTTCTTCTATGCATAGATTTCTTTTTAGATTATTTATAATTCAGTCATTAATTTTTTTCATATAATGTTGAAATTTAGAAATAATCTCATGTTATCAATCTTTATAAATATAGTTTTAAGATTTCATTATGTATCATTATTGCATTTATTTTTTTTACCATACAACAAAGAAAATTGCATGTGCATTTTCTCTAGTCAGCTGTGTACATGTATTAACATTTTCAACAGGTCCAGCTATTACTGAAACTGGTAATTTCTAAACTTAAATTTGGGTGAATGGCGACAGTGTAGAGTAATTTCATCATCAGGCACCGTGGATATAAGACTGAAGAATCAACGGCCACCCCTCAGACGTGAATGCAGGGTTGACTCTTTCTGGATGTTATAGTCATAAAGAGTGGCCCCATCCTCTAGCTGCTTGCCTGCAGAGATGAGCCTCTGTTGGTCAGAAACGATCCCTTCTTTATCCTGGATCTTGGCTTTTACATGTTTTTATTTATTTTTTTCTTTTTTCTTTTTTATTTGTATTTTTCTTTTATTTTTCTTTCCAAAATCTGTAATTTGTATCCACCAAGCACTTTTAGACAAGTAATATCTCCATTTCTTCTACCAACCCTATGAAGTATTGATTATCATGCCCATTTAAGTGACCGAGGCTCAGAACTGCTGAGTAGTCTGTTTTTAGACCACAGATGCAAGTGATTCCAGAGCCTGTGTGCTTTCCACAGCACTGCATTACCCTGTCTTCCAATTAATAGCAATAAACATGCAAGAAAACATGTCACTGGGCTCCACCTCTAGGAGGATGGTCTTGCCCATCAGGGTCTTCATGAAAATTTGCATTTTGATCTGTTGGCAAATGTGAAGACTACAAATTTCTGATCACTTCCAGCTGCCTCAGTGCTGATGAACAGCCACTCTACAAATCCAGTTGCCACTGAATCTATTTCTTTATTTTTTAAGAAGAAGCAAGATCTCACTGTGTTGTCCAGGCTGTGCAGTATAGTGGGTCCTCACAGGAGTGATTTTACGCACTGCAGCCTTGAACTCCTGGGCTCAAGTGATCCTTTTGCCTCTGGCTCCTGAATAGCTGGGACAACAGCATGGGCCACTGTGCCTGGCCTTTTTATTTTTGTGTTATGCATATTCAGATTGTTTCTTTTCTTTTTTTTTTTTTGAGACAAGAGTCTCACTATGTTGCCCTCAGTAGAGTGCCATGGTGTCACAGCTTACAGCAACCTCAAACTCTTGGGCTTAAGTGATTCTCTTGCCTCAGCCTCCAGAGTAGCTGGGACTACAGGCACCTGCTATACCGCTCGGCTATTTTTGGTTGCAGTTGTTGTTGTTTAGTAGGCCCGGGCCAGGCTTGAATCTGCCAGCCTTGGTGTATGTGGCTGGCGCCCTGTTCACTGAGCTATGGGCACCGAGCCTCAGATTATTTCTTATTTTTTACTGTTATGAGTAATTCTGTGATGAGTTTATGTACGAGGCTGTTTTTTCCCATATGTTTTGGATTTTTCTGAGATTGAATCCTAGGAATGGAATTATTGGGATGAATGTGAACATTGTTTGCTGTGCATACACACTCTGTAATCTGCCCATATATAGTAGGTGCTTGGCCAGTTCTTAAAGAGTGAATACTAAGAGTACCATTTCACAAGAACCTCACTAACACTGGATAGTCTCATAAATCTCACTTGATGAAGGGGAACTTATTTGACTTAGCTCTTTTTGAGTATTGGTGGGTCAGAGTTTTTTAAATATGTTTGATAATTGCATGTGCATTTTCTCTAGTCAGCTGTGTACATGTATTAATGACCTTAACATGTTTTGTCTTATTTAGCTCTTGGGCTTTGCTTGGTGGCCATTGGAGCTACCATGCTAACCATTTCTTTTTCTCCACATGAGCCATTCTAACATAGATGAATGTTACAAGGGCTTAGATTCATCTCTGCTTTTTGTTAACCTCAGTAACAAACAGAAAGAGGGTGTCTATAAGAAAATGATGTTTATTCAGGAATAGGGCATTGCAATGGGAATGCACAGGCCTTAGTAAACTCTGTGCATATTCAGGGAAGTAAAGGAAGACAAAGATTTTGAAAGGAAAAGTGAGGATTGCATAATTATTTTGAGGTAGTATTCCTTGGCTATGAGGCTCAGTAGCAAGGGTGAACCAGAGTGAGGTTGGACAGCCAATTGCTGGGCAGAAGTATTTCTTGTATGAGGTTATGATGGCCTCATGGAAGAGCATGGTTTCTCTGACACTGTCTCTCCATCGCCTTTTCCAACTCTGTCAAGGTTTTTTCTTTCTTTCTTTTTTTTTTTTAACACACAGCACTCCATTTTGCACTTGATCTTAGCTAAAAGGCTGAGAAGTGATTATTTATTCCATTTTGATGACAATTTCAATGTAGCTCTCCTTTTTCTACCTCTTAAAAATAACTTGTTGGGACTCTATTCCTTTTATAATAGTGCCAAAGAAGATGAAATATCTGGGAATTTACCTAACAAAGGATGTGAAAGATCTCTATAAGGAGAACTATGAAACTCTGAGAAAAGAAATAGCTGAAGATGTTAACAAATGGAAAAACATACTATGCTCATGGCTGGGAAGAATCAACATTGTTAAAATGTCCATACTACCCAAAGCAATCTACAGATTTAATGCAATCTCTATCAAAGCACCATTGCCATACTTAAAAGAACTTGAAAAAATAGTACTTCGTATTATATGAAATCAGAAAAAACCTCAAATGGCAAATACATTACTCAGAAATAAGAGCAAATCAAGAGGTATCACATTACCAGACTTCAGGCTATACTATAAATCTATAGTAATCAAAACAGCATGGTATTGGCACAAAAGCAGAGCTGTAGATTTATGGAACAGAATAGAGAACCAAGAGATGAACCCAGCTTCTTATCACCATTTGATCATCAACAAGCCTATCAGAAATATTCAGTGGGGGAAAGACTCCTTGTTTAACAAATGGTGCTGGGTGAATTGGCTGGCGATCTGTAGAAGACTGAAACCGGACCCCCACCTTTCACCATTAACGAAAATTGGTTCTCATTGGATAAAAAATTTAAACTTAAGACATGAGACTATAAAAATACTAGAAGAGAGTGCAGGGAAAATACTTGAAGACATTGGCCTGGGAGAATATTTTATGAGGAGGATCCCCTGGGCAATTGAGGCAACACCAAAAATACATTACTGGGATCTGATCAAACTAAAAAGCTTTTGCACAGCCAAGAGCACAGTAAGTAAAGCAAACAGACAACCTTCAGAATGGGAAAGATTTTTGCAGGTTATGCTTCTGACAAAGGTCTGATAACTAGAATTTACAGAGAACTCAAACTAATCAATAAGAAAAGAATAAATAACCCTATGTCTATGTGGGTAAGAGACTTGAACAGAAACTTCTCTGATGAAGACAGACACATGACCTACAAACACATGAAAAAATGCTCATCATCTTTAATCATCAGAGAAATGCAAATCAAAACCACTTTGAGATATCATCTAACTCCAGTAAGATTAGCCCACATCACAAAATCCCAAAACTACAGATGTTGGTGTGGATGCGAAGAGAAGAGCACGCTTCTACACTGCTGGTGGGAATGCAAGCTAATACGACCTTTTTGGAAAGAAGTTTGGAGAACACTCAAGGAACTAAAAGTAGACCTACCATTTGAACCTGCAATACTTCTACTAGGTGTATACCCAGATGATCAAAAATTATTTTACAACAAAGACATTTGCACCAGAATGTTTATTGCAGCCCAAATCATAATAGCCAAGACATGGAAACAGCCCAAGTGCCTATCAACCCATGAATGGATTAACAAGTTGTGGTATATGTACACCATGGAATACTATGCAGCCACAAAAATGATGGAGACTTCATATCTTTTATGTTTACCTGGATGGAACTGGAACATATTCTTCTTAGTAAAGTATCTTAAGAATGGAAAAAAAAAGTATCCAATGTATTCAATACTATGTGAAATCAATATATAACCATCTACACACTCAAACGAATGGCAAAACATTAACTATAGTCCAGAAAGTAGAAGGGAAGAGGAGAGAGAGAGGAAGGGAGGGGGGACATGGAAGGAGGAAGGGCATTTGAGGGGACCTCATTTAATGTGCATGATGCAGTGGTACATTTCAAAACTATTAAGAAATGAGTATAATTGTGATGGATGTGTTACTTAGTCAATGTAAGCATTTCACATTGTATTTCAAAGCAATACCCTGAACCCCATTAATGCATCAATGTATAAAGTTATGATTTAATAAAAAAACAATTAGAAAAAATGACTTATTGGCTCAGCGCCCATAGGATAGTGGTTATGGTGCCAGCCACATACACTGAGGCTGGTAGGTTTAAACCCAGCTCAGGCAAGCTAAACAAGAATGACAACTGCAACCAAAAAAATAGCCAAGTGTTGTAGCGGCTGCCTATAGTCCCAGCTACTTGAGGCTGAGGCAAGAGAATCGCTTAAGCCCAAGAGTTTGAGGTTGCTGTGAGCTGTGATGCCACAGTGCTCTACTGAGGGCGACATAGTGAGACTCTGTCTCAGAAAAGAAAAAAAATAAAAATGACTTGTTTTTGGTTGGGTGCAGTTGTTCACATCTGTAATCATAGCACTCTGGGAGGTTCACTTGAGCTCAGGACTTCAGACCAGCCTGAGCAAGAGTGTGACCTTGTCTCCACTAAAAATAGAAAAATTGGCTGGGTCGTGTCAGATGCCTATTGTCCCAGCTACTTGGGAGGCTGAGACAGGAGGATTGCTTGAACCCAAAAGTTAGAGGTTGCTGTGAGTTAGGCTGATGTCACATCACTCACAGCAGCCCAGGCAAATAAGACTGTGTCTCCAAAAAAAAAAAAAACAAAACAAAACACTGTTTTTTCTTTTGAACCATTATGCAGATAACATGTTCATTCATTTTAGAATGTTTGAAAATATGGAGAAATGGAGAAAAAATTTAACTTTGATCCCACCTTTAATCCTACCCAGCTGAAGACAGTTACTGTTAACATTTTGTGCTTTTCTTCTAGTTCTTTTAAAAAATGATGCTTCTTTTTCACAGCTGGAGGCTTTTCTTCCTTACCATCGACATCGTAACAAACATTATCCTGTGTTATTCCAAACTCTTTGTGTTACTTTTACTTTGGATTTTGAATGTTGTCGGTGTTAATCTTTTTCTTTTCCTTTTTCCCCCCAAGGTGAAAAAGGAGCCCAGATTTCTTGGTTGATTTCGTGATGTATGATAAGAAGCTCATCTCACCTCTCTCCTCTCTCCACCAGAGGTCGGAAGACTGTAAGCCTGCTCTGTCGGAAGAGGGTCCCCTTTTGGATGAGATGTATGCGGAGAACCAGAGGCTGCGTAGAAACATTAAGAAGGTCACCCAGGAGCTGAGTGACTTGCAGCAGGAGAGAGAGAGACTGGAGAAGGACCTGAAGGAAGCCCATCGGGAGAGGAGCAAAGGGGACTGCACCATCCTGGTGAGTACCGCCTGCCCTCTGACAGAGGGGGCCGTGCAGCTGGGCAAGGGCTGTGTGGCTGTTGCAGGCTATAGGGTGATATTCAGTGTAGAAAACTTAGAGAAATCTGAAAATTGTGAAGAAGAAAATAAAGATAAATTCATTGTACCCAGAAATTACCAGTTTCAATTATTTGATGTTTGGGTACTTTTATCTTCTCTCTCTCTGTCTTGCACACATACCTCATTGATGTCAAACTGAAAATACAGGTTTGTATCTTTCTTTTTTAAATTCAGTGTTCGTTCCCTCTTTGATATGTTGCCATGTTACTAATGTTCTTCAAAAACAGTGTTTTTTTTTTTTTGTTTTTTAGTGCTAGGATAATATTTTATCATTTGAATGTGTAACAATTTATTTACCTAGTTACTTATTGAAGATAATTTAGATAACTTCACTTTTTTTTTTGCCTCATAATGAATTTTCCAGCCAACATCCTTGTACATAACTATTTATTCATCGAGTCTGTAGATCCTTTCCTTCTTTTGCCCCTTCCCCTTCCTTCTTTTCAGATGAGGTCTCGTTTCAAGGTCTTCATCCTCCTGCCTCAGCCTCCCGAGTAGTTAGGATGATAGGCATGTGCCACTACACCCCGCTCACAAGTGTTTCTTCTTACTGGGTCAGAGAGTGTAGATCTTTTAAAGACTAGTTAAAACATATACTCAAATTATTCTCCGGGAAGATAGTACCAGGTTTCTCCGTGATCTTTTTACATGACTTTGTTAGCATTTAAAAATTCTCTCTGAATTTGGGAGGCTTATGGAGTTTTACTTACATTAATGTTTAAATTTAAGTATTCAGTGGCTTTTAATTCCTCCTGAGAGTCATATCCAGATATGTAGCTTTGGTGTAGTCAGATAGAGTTAGAGTCTGACTCTGAGTGATCATTGACACTCAGGTTAATTGAATAACTTGCCCCAGATTCTGGAGCAGGCAAAGTCAGTAGAATATAGGACTCAAAAGAGAGTTCACTGGCACCAGTGGGTAGTTCTGGTGGCTGCTGTTGGCAGGGATGCCAGGATCCATTGGTTGAAAGTCCAGTGTTAACACTGAAAAAGAATTTAAATAGAAACATTCGTGTGCTTTATTACAATTTTAACATTAACAGAGTAATGGAAATTTAGAAAAAATAAGAAGGCTCAGCACCCGTAGCACAGTGGTTACAGCACCAGCCACATACACCGAGGGTGGTGGGTTTGAACCCAGCCCAGGCCAGCTAAACAACTGCAACAAAAAAATAACCAGGCGTTGTGGCAGGTGCCTGTAGTCTTAGCTACTTGGGAGGCTGAGGGAAGAGAAATGCTTAAGCCCACGAGTTTGAGGTTGCTGTGAGCTGTGACGCCACAGCAGCACTCTACTGAGGGTGACATAATGAGACTCTGTCTCAAAAAAATAAAAAAAATAAGAAAGTAGCAGTTACGATTCCACTACTCTGAAAACAACTCTTTGTGCTTGTCAATGTACCCCTTCAGTCATGGTGTACTTGGGCTGCTTGTGTGATCAGAGCTACATACTGTTCTGTGCTCTTTGATCACTCCTGTATCCTAGGCCCCCCCCCCCCCACCATGTAGGCTCTGGAGTGATCATGTGGCACTGCTCACCTCATGCGACTAACCTGCCTTACTCAATGGTGCTCTCTTTTGCTGGACATTTTGGCTTTTTATTTTTATTTTTTTTGAGACAGAGCTTCAAGCTGTTGCCCTGGGTAGAGTGTCATGGCATCACAGCTCACAGCAACCTCCAACTCCTGGGCTCAAGCAATTCTCCTGCCTCAGCCTCCCAAGTAGCTGGGACTACAGGCGCCCGCCACAATGCGCGGCTATTTTTTGGTTGCAGCCGTCATTGTTGTTTGGCAGGCCTGGGCTGGATTCGAACCTGCCAGCTCAGGTGTATGTGGCTGGCGCCTTAGCCGGTTGAGCCATAGGCGCCGGGCCCATTTTGGCTTTTTAAATAATGCCATAATGAATATCTCTGGACATACAGGCATTTTCTCTTGAAATCCCTGGGATAGACCCTGAAAAGAGAGATTACTGGGTCAGATAGTGCAAATATTTTATACTCATTAATTATGCTGCCAAGTTAGTTGTCCAAAGAGCTGGCCCATTTTGTGTTGCCAACAGTAATTTTGGAGTGTGCCACATTTTTGCATGTTATTAAAGGATGTGTAAATACAAGATTCAATTTTATTGACCACCAAATGTGGTTTAGATACTGATGAGATTGTAAGACATAACTTCCAAAAATTTCATTTTTCTAAGGGCAGTGAAATGTTATACATGACAAAACGCAAAACAATTTAAAATCCAAAGCTAGTGAACATCACCTATAATCTTTGCAAAATTTTCTCTGTGCAAAAGATCTTTGCATAGATGGAATAGTCAGGTATGACTTTCTAGAAGGGGCTGACACTTGAGTTGAATGAAAAGGGTGAGATGTAATAGTGTGTCTTTATGGATGTATAGAGAAAAGTCTGACCAGAGGGTTCTTTTATAGAGTTGCAGTTTTTATTGTCAATTCTTACACTATTTGCTGTTGGATAACAATTTTTTTATTTTAAAATAGATACCTCCCACCCCCTACTGCTATCACATAAATATTCATTTATTAAAACGTTGATGGTAGGGGAAGAGGAGACACACACACGTATGTACACAGTATAACCTCTGTAAGTTGATCACCCAGGGGATGTGACAAACTGGTCAACACAGAGAGGTGGTCAGCAGAAGGAATGTGGTGCACTGTACTGATATGTCCATATGGTGCATGTCTGGTCTGTATAGGGAGCTGGTCAACTATGGAGGCCCTGTGGTACTTAAAATTATATGTACACGTATGATCCATAGTCTTTTTACATTATAACTTAATCTCGGTAAACATTTGGAATGGCTAGTTATATAACATTACATCAGGTGGATATGCTATAATTTTCTTATATATCCCTCTATTATTAGACATTGCTGGTTTCATAATTCACTTATTCATATAAACCCTAGTGTTTCTAGAAGAATTTTAGGCTGCTGTAGATAAAAAGATATATTCCTGTTTAACATGTATACCTCTTCATAAGGAGGTTACAGCATTAGGTAAGGAATGGAAGGGATTGTGGCAGTGGGAGAGAGGGATTGGGATGAAGTATACTATGAATGGGACTTTCTTCCGAGAGGTGGAAACCCAGCTTGAACAAACTCTGGTGCAAGGGAGATTTTGCCCGTGTAACTGGGTTGCTGTAAGGACAGGGGCACTGGAACACTGCTTTTTCTTACATGTGCTTACCCCAGTTCCAAGTGGTTGGACCCCTCTTTGCCCTCCCTGCTGGGAACACATCTTCTCAGTTTATTGCAGAAGAGGAAGGAGGACTCTCACACTTCACTAGCCTTGCTGGCTTCCTGTGAGGATGGCCAGACAGGTGACATACTGAGAAGCCCAGCTCGGGTCACATGCCCATCTTGTTTTGGCAGGAGAGAGAGAGAGAGAGTGTGTGTGTGTGTGTGTGTGTGTGTGTGTACCATCCTGGTAGTCACCTCTCAAACCACCTGTTTGGAGGGAGCAGGTACCCAGAGAAAATGGTATTTTGTCTTGGGGCACTGGGCAGACCAAAACAACAGCTGTGGACTGTAAATGCTCACCTCGGTCAGGTGAGCATGCCTGTGACCCATCTCACTGTGGCCGCTTTATATATCAAATTGCCTGTTTCTGACAGGAGGATTTGGCCATGCTTCTGGTGTTTTTGTGTATTTACTGCATCTCAGTTTTATGTATCTCTAGCTCACTTTTGGATACAGTCTAACGATTTGGATGTAGCTGTTTCACATGTATGCTTTATACCAGATTTTGGGGGTGCTAGATTGTTGGAGTTGTTGTTCTTCAGTCTGGGGAAACATGGTGAGGTGATATTTTTGCTTTATGGTGCCGTGATCAATTCACAGGTAGAGCATAATCCACTAGCCTTGTAGATCTTGTTTGTTTCTGTTAGTGAGGCCTCTTTATTTACCTAGGGTCCCCCGCACTTGGCAACTACTTCTGGTGTTGCTTTTGGATTGAACCGACAAAAACTCAGACCTCTTAGTAGTCCTTATATCTGTGCTGGCAAAGGAAAGGAATCTATTAATACATTCAGCAACATAGGACACTTCATGTAGGTCCTCTACTAAATTTGGGGACAGTTCTACACCAGAGATATGAACAAATTACCATAGGAACACAGAGGAAGGACGTGGCCTGCAAGACCACAGAAGACTTCTGGGGAAAGTAAGTATTGAACTGGTTCTGAAGTATGAGTTAAAGGTTAAAAGATAGGCAAGAGAGAGAAGGGTTTTATACAGAAGATTGAGAGGTGGGTGATTTGGGGGAAGAAGAGTTTGGGGCTGTGGTTGCCTCTAGGGACATGTAATGAGTTTCAGAGCCTGTACTTGACCTGTAGGGAGTGGGGCCCATGTGGAGGGGAGTAAGGCAGAGGATGGACAGAATCAGATCTGCAATTTGGAAAGACTAATTTGGTGGATGGATTGGTGTGGGAAAGTTGGGAGACGAGAAGGTGAGAACAGGCCTTTCTTCACCATGTAGGTCAGGCTCTGAGAGGTCAGGGTTATGGGGGTGGCGGGAGCTGTTCTTCTGCGAGGGGGATGCTCGTGTCAGGCTGCGGGGGCTTGCCTCATATTCAGAGGTCCACCTGAGGATTCTTGGAGATTCTGTTTGGAGTCTTATGTTTACTTGAGCTTCCCTGAATCCCGCAGGTAGGATAAAGAAAACATTGGTAAGAAAAATGTCCAAAACACAGGTCTTGGTCTTAATCAACATTCAGTTCAATCTTCAGCAACCTTCTTTGTTAATGAAAATTGCTATTTTGAGTGATAGAAGTAAAGAGATGTAGCCCTTAGGTGTAGATTGTACTTTATATTTTATAAGAGATTGCCTGTGTTCTTCATGATGCGTACAGCCTTGGGCATCTTCCCATCTAATAGATTAGTCTCAACCTCAGAGCTAAAATGGCTTGACTCCAGTGACACAGAAAGTGACACATGAGTGACATGGATGCTGTTGGTCTGCCGGACTGTTGTTGATAACGTTGAGAATACCATGCTTTTGTCAGAAAGGAAGATTGGTACATTTTCAGTTTTTCAGTAGACCAGAATAGTAGATCCTCACAAACATCCAACTTGAAATATTCTGCCTAATCGAAACTTTAAAAATTACACTTTGTTCTCTGTGTTTCAGAAACTTTGCAGAGGTTTATAGAACATTGTAAGATTAAATGAAATTAAAAATAAAGGCATTGGGGCCAAAGGAATAAAAAGGTGACTAGTAAAATGGAACCCAAGAGTGAGTAGGTAAAGGTGCATGTCATGATGTCCTTCAGTTTGCTAAAGAGGAAGACTTAGAGCCCAGCTCTACTTCCTGGTGAGAAGAGGGGAATTCAGGTACAGCGTCCCCAGTATCTGTAAGATGAGCATGTCAAGATAAAAGGACAGCTTTTGCTGGCACTAAGGCCTGAGGGAAGAATTGCCTCCGGTGGGTTTTTATAAAGCGCACTCTGAGCAGCGTACAGTCTTTGGTACCCCATTTAATAAGAACAGTTCTACCCAGGGCCAGAAGAATGTTATCCAAGTCAGTAAGTTTGTAAATAAGAAGGTTCTTAGTCTCCGGGTTATGAACGAGATGGGTTCTGTAGGTCTGTTCTCAAGTTGAATTAGTATGTAAGTTGGGACAGGTACATTTTTACCTGTATTAGCCCCTGCCTGTAAGTACACATGTATGTCAGCCAGATGTTTGTATGTTGAGGACTGCCTATATATCTGTTTCCCATTATTCTCTTTTCTTGGACAAGACCTGCAAAATCAGTTGGAAATGCTGCGGCTCTGTTTACAGATGAGCCCTGACTTAAAGCCTGTGCAGAGGACTTAGGTCAAACAGGACCGGTTTTTATAGCAATCCCAGAACTCTGGTGGTAAACCAACTGTTCTCTCTGGGTGAGATCAAACCATCCTTTGCTCTTGTCAACAATTATTGCTGGTCTCATTGTGCCTGTTCTGTAGCATTTTGGAGGGAAGCAATTTTTTTTTTTTTCCCCCAGTTTTTGGCTGGAGCTGGGTTTTAACCCACCACCTCTGGCATAGGAGGTCAGCGCCCTACTCCTTTGAGCCACAGGTGCTGTCCAGGGAAGCAATTCTTTTCCTGAAAATTCAGCTTGGATCTGAGGCTTCTGAATGCACTGTGTCTGAGCGTGAATGCTGAGAGCTTGAGTCAGGCCCTCATGTTTGTTTTGATTGCCTGTGATTGCAGTGACCGAGTGCCATTTGACTCAGCATGTGTTGTAACTTGCAGTTTGTTTTGTTCAACAGACTTCTATTGAGTGCTTGCTATACCTCATTTACCACCAGAGGGACCCATATCCCTACAAGGAAGTCAGGAGGTCTTTGCAAAAAAAAAAAAAAAAAGAAAAGAAAAGAAAACACATGCAACAAACAAATAAACAAAAGTTTCCAAAGTCTGTGCCCTAACTCTGATGTTTAAAATGTCCTAACCTCTGAGGTCTGTTAATAGGAATGCTGCTTGGATCCTTGAATCCTTGCCCTCCCATCTTGAGTTTGATACTGTTTGGGCCTCAACATTTAAGGCTTTCCTTTTAGTGTGTGCACATGGATGAGTGTGTGGGAGGTAAAGGGAGAAAGAGAGAGAAATCTTACTTTAGATGTGCTCTCTCTGGTTCAGGTGCTCTGTACTCTACTCAGGGTGCGGTTTTGTTCTCCTTTAAAAGCAACATATATTCCGTGTTTGCTCACCTGTATTCCCCAGACTGCCTCAGAATTCTTTCATCTGTCATCTGCTACCCTGACAAGTGTGTGCTTCAGTACCTGGGCGCTTAGCTCTGTGGGGATGCATCGGTTGGCTACAGCCCAAAACTCTGATTAAAGCTACACCCATCACCCAACTGGTTGATCCTGTGTGCTTTGACAGGAGTGAGTTTAATTTCAGGGTAGTTCAACCTGAACCCCTCCAGTTCTCATATGCATTTATTGATGGATCGCTCTGAATGAGATTATGACAGCCTTTAGATCATGTCTTGGTAAACCAGAATCAAAATATGGCATTTGGAGACAGAGTCTACGAGCTAATTGATTAGAGCTAAGACCACAGACATGAGGCAGTATGTTTTTTTTAACAAGGGTCAAATGCTTTCTTGGCCATTAAAAAAAAAAAAATCAAATGTGAAGATTTTGAGTTGGTAATCTAGTGGAATAATGTGTAGTTTAAATGACCTGTTAGAAAAAATTCTGTCTTTGCAAGTTCCAGTTTCTTAAGGGAGGCCTGAATGCAGAGACAGTAGAGGCCTAGCTCCATCACTTACTAGCTGTTATTGAACAGCTTTCTCTCTCCAAACCATGGTGTCCATTGCTTGTCAGAAAATAGGGATTAGTGGTTAGGATTATCTGAGATAGGGTGCAGCACTTAGCATAATACCCGGCACATCGTCAATGACTAATAATTGATAGCTATTTTGATGATGATGCCCCTACCTTGGGCCCCCAAAACATGGCAATTTCAGTAGGCATCTTTGTAATAGCAGAAAATGGTGCTGGACTTGGGTGGCAATCTCAGCTTTACTTAGGGGTGCTTACCCTCTAAGCCGACTACTTAACCTCTCTGATGTTTACTCCCTTAAAATGGGGTCGATTACATCTCTTTTAGGATTAAACAAATGAATACTGCAGTTTAGTGTATGATAAAAGGCCTGCTGTGGGTCCTGACACAGAAGTATATGCTCAATGTATTAGATTCATTCTCTTCTTTTCTCTTTTCTTTCTTTTAATTGTGTGGCAGACATTGGCTCAGGACTTTGAATGACAAACCATTGCCTTCTAAGATCTCTTGGACACTGTTGATTAATAAATGTGGTCTTCCCTCCTACCAGTCAAGTCACCAAAGCTGTAAATTTCTCCCTCGGTCTACACTAACCTCTCCTGTGAAGGAGGTGCATGTCTGCTTCTTTCCTGAGGACTGATCCATTTAGGAAGAGAGTTGGAGCACCCTGAGGTTGTGAGGCTCTGGCGCATGTCGGTGGCTCATGCGTGGGGCTGCTGGTAAAGCTGCTCTAAGAGGCTATGCCATCAGTTTTCATGAAGAATTGCTATAATCTCTATGGGGCACAAACAGGGAAACGTTCTCTTATCTCACCTTCTTTTATCATTTCTGTGCCAGACTCTGTCCTGGGTACTGGGAGTACAGGAGTGAATGAAATCATACACGGTCTCTGAAGGAATCTGGAAGAGAAATATAATAGAAATGCAGACAAAGAGCTAATTAAAATATAGCATGATAAGTGCTGATAGTGGGGTGGACCAAGTGCTTTGGGAGCCCCAAGAATGGAACTGTGCTGAGAGACCAGAGGGGGTGGGGGGATTTCACTGAGGAAGTGGATTTGAGCTGTTTGCCGAGGGGGTGGGAATTGGAAATGTATTCCTGGCAGAGGAAAGGCCTGAGCCAAGGCTTGCAGGGCATGGATGAACGGGGCTTGTGGGGAGCAGTGGGTGGGGCTGGAGGAGGGGCAGGTGCATCCCTGAGGTGGGGTTTTAGAGAGGTGTGGTGTCTTGCTTGGTACCTGACTCAGCTGGACCCTGAAGCCTGCATGATTTGAACTCCAACTGTCCTGTCCATACCTTACATTTTTCTGGTGAAAGCTACATTGAGCCCTATGCCCCCAACTTTGTCTTCACAGCCAGGATCACCAGCTAGGGGAGGCATGGTTTGTTAGATCTCTGTGGAGGACTGTCTCATTCCAGGGGCTTCTGGGTTTTCCCCCCAGCATGTGAAATCTTTGTTCAAATGAACTCTTATGGAGAGGAAACATGAAAGTAGAGCTTCTCAGGGAAGTGAGATGGGAGGCCGGACACCTCCCCCCCCCCATGTCTTGTTTTTTCCAGAGCCCCCAGGGGCAGGCAGTGAGGCTCCACAGAATGTGGCTTGAACACTGTCGTCTCCTACTAATTCCAGACAATCTCCTTACATCACCTTAATGCCTATGTTTCCCTAAGATTTTAGAGAAGTTTCCTTTGTATTTTTAAAGGTAACCACTGAACACTTTGACAAGCTTTTTCACAGTGAAACCTGATAAGGTGGAAATTTGATGGATGAGAACCTTCTAGTTTCCCATCTGGCCAGAGATAAAGTAAACTAGCTGGCTGGAGAAGGAAGTGTGAGGGCCTAGCTATTCATTTCTAATGTGGTTCTGAGATTTTAGGGTTATTTTATTTTATTTTATTTTTGAGACAGAGCCTCAAGCTGTCTCCCTGGGTAGCGTGCCGTGGCATTACAGCTCACAGCAACCTCCAACTCCTGGGCTCAAGCAAGTCTCCTGCCTCTGCCTCCCAAGTAGCTGGGACCACAGGTGCCTGCCACAACGCCCGGCTATTTTTTGGTTGCAGCCGTCATTGTTGTTTGGCGGGTCCGGGCTGGGGATTCGAACCCGCCACCTTAGGTGTACGTGGCTGGCGCCTTAGCTGGTTGAGTTATAGGCACCGAGCCGGTTATTTTATTTTTCCAAAGTTCATTTAAAAATTTTTTTCTAATCAGCCAGTCTGCTCTGCGAGAGCCCTGCCATGCAGAGGCGGCTCTCAGCTCAGTGTTGGTTCAGCATGTACCTGGGAGTCTTAAAGGAATATTGCCGATCAGCGTAGAGTTTGAGGCCATCAGTTGATGTTATGTGTATCTTGCTGTGGCAGCACTAGTTTGTAATCAAAGTAGTAGTCGGTTGTAGGGTAGAGGTTTTCAAACTCTTTTTCTGTATAAATCCTTTCTCTTCAGATGCGATTAAAACAGATGCACCCAAGGGAGCTCTGCAGTTCCTCAGGATGGTTGGCAGTTTTTTGCATTAGAGTCAAATATAAATTTTTATGTTCTTCCCTAGCCTATCTGTCAGTTTCTGGAGGATAGCCCAAGAACATGTATTTAGATGATACCGATAGCTGCTAGGTTTGGGTATTCCTGATCCTAGGGCTTCTTGGTTGGTTTGAAAACCTATTGGTATATGTATAGAATACAAATGGACCCAGTTTAAAATTCTGATTTTACTACTTTTTACCTGTGTTATTAATATTTAGTTTAAGTTGATTCAGCTCTTTGAACTTCAATTTTCCGATTGGTAAAATGAGTATAACCACAGTAAAGGTGTCCCTTGGAGATGTAGGTTCAGTTCTACACTACCACAGTACAGTGAGCCCATGAGATTGTTGGCTTCCCAGTACATATGAAAGTGTTATGTAAGTGCATCCACAATGTCACATAAACTCCACGTGGTAGTTTATTAAGTGTACAATAGCATTATGTCTAAAAAGATGTATATCTCTTGATTTAAAAATACTTTATTGCTAAAAAATGCTAACAATCATCTGAGCCTTCAGTGAGTTGTAATCTTTTTGCTGGTGGAGGGTCTTGTCTCTATCTTAATGGTTGTTTGATCAGGGTGGTGGCTGTTAGAAACTGGGGTGACTCTGCTGTAATTTCTTTTTTTTTTTTTT
>NW_003852409.1:23381868-23401535 GCF_000181295.1 Otolemur garnettii | reverse complement strand
CCACCTTAGGTGTATGTGGCTGGTGCCTTAGCCGCTTGAGCCACAGGCGCCGAGCCTCTGCTGTAATTTCTTAAAATAAGATGACATTTGCTGCATCATGAAAGATTTTTCTGATGCATACAAGGCTATTTGGTAGCATTTTACTCAAAATAGAACTTCTGTCAAAGTTGGAATCAGTGCTCTAAACCCTGCCACGACTTATTGACTAAGTTCCTTATATATTCTAAATCCTCTGCTGTCATCCCAGCCATGTTTACAGCGTCTTTACAGGACGAGCTGCCATCTCAAGGGACCACTTTTTTTTGCCCATCCAGAAGAGACAACTCCTCATCTGTGCAAGTTTTATCATGAGATTGGAGCAATTCAGTCACATCTTGCAGGTCTCACTTCTAATTCTTGTTCTCTTGTTATTTCTTCCACAACTGGAGTTACTTCCACCACTGAAGTCTTGAACCTCTCAGAGTCTTCCGTGAGGGTTGGAATCAACTTCTCTAGACTCCTGTTAATAATGCTATTTTGACCATCTACCACGAATCACAAGTGTTCTTAATCTAGAATGATGAATCTTTTCCGGAAGATTTTCAGCTTACGTTGCCTAGATCCACTAGAAGTCACAGCTATCGCCTTCACAATGTATTTCTTCAGTAATATGACTTGTAAGTCAGTCTTTTTTCTTGATCCATGGGTTGCAGAACAGATGTTGTGTTAACAGGCCTGAAAACAACATTAATCTCCCTGTACATCTCCATCAGAGCTCTTGGGTGACTCGATGCATTGTCAATGAGCAGTAATACTTTGAGAGGAATCTTTTTTTTTTCTGAGCAGTAGGTCTCAACAGGGGCTTGAAATACTCAGTTAACCATGCTATAAACAGATGCGCTATCCTCCAGGCTTTGTTCTTCCATTTATGGAGCACAAGTAGAGTAGATGTAGCATAATTCTTAAGGGTCCTAAGATTTTCAGAGTGTTAATTGAGCATTGGCTTCAACTTAAAGTCACCAGCTGCATTAACCTCTAAAAAGAGAGTCGGCCTATCATTTGGCACCCGGCCTTGACTTCTCCTCTCTAGCCGTCAAGGTCAGAGGTGTCATCTACTTCCAGTGTACGCTGTTTCTTCACATGGAAAATCCGCTGTTTAACGTAGCCGCCTTCCCCAGTGAGCTCAGCTAGATCTTCTGGATAACTTGCTGCAGCACGTGCTGCTTCACCTTGTGCGTTTACGTTACAGAGACGGCTTGTTTCCTAAAACCTCATGAACCAACCTCAGAGCCAACCAACCTCCATGGCTTCATAGTTTTTTCCTGCAGCTTCCTCACTTCTCTGTCTTCACAGAATTGAAGAGAGGTAGGGTCTTGTTCTAAAGGGTCTTGCTTTGGCTTAAAGGAGTGTCATGACTATTTTGATCTCTGTCCAAACCACTTTTTCCCTGTCAGCAGTGAGGCTCTTTTGCTTTCTTATCATTTGTGTGTCCACTAGAGTAGCACTTTTAATTTCCTTAAAGAACTTTTGTTGTGGCCGGGTGTGATGGCTCCTGCCTGTAATCCTAGCACTCTGGGAGGCGGAGGCAGATGGACTGCTTGAGCTTAGGAGTTCAAGAACAGTCTGAGCAAGAGTGAGACCCTGTTTCTACTAAAAATAGAAAAACTAGCTGGGTGTCATGGCAGGTGCCTGTTGTTCCAGTTATTTGGGAGGTTGAGCCAAGAGGATGGTTTGAGCCCACGAGTTTGAGGTTGCTGTGAGCTGTGATGCCATGGCACTCTACCCAGCACATCTTCCCAAAGTACCACCTGCCACTTTTTTCTAAAAACCTCTCTACAGTAGTCAGGAGGGTGACAGAATGAGACTGTAGCTCAAAAGAAAAAAAAAGAAATCTATTACAGAAAAGAGCTTTACTTTGCAGTCATAATTTGGCTAACTCGTGCAAGAGGCCTAGCTTTTGGCCTCCTCACTAAGCTTGGTCGTTTCTAGCTTTTGATTTAAAATGAGAGACATGCAGCTCTTTCTTTCACTTGAACACGTAGAGGCTATTGTATTGATTGGCCTAATTTTATTGTTGTGTCTTAGAGACTAGAGAGGTCTGAGGAGAGGGAGAGAGATGAGGGAACTGCCGGTGAGTGTGGTGAGCGGAGCAGTTAGGACACACACATCTATCAGTTCAGTTTGCCGTCTTGTGTGGGTGCAGTTCGTGGCACCCCAAAACAACTTTAGTAGTAACATCCAAAGTCACTGATCACAGATTACCATAGGAGATAAGAATAACGAACAAGTTTGAAATATTGTGAGAACTGCCAAAGTGTGATGCAGAGACATAAAGTGAGCAGACGTGGCTGGAAAGTGGCGCTGACCGACGTGCCTGATGCCGGCTGCTGAGACTCAGCTTGTAAAATACATAGTGTCTGCGAGGGCAGCGAAGCAGGGCACACTGAAAGGACATCTGCCTGTATCTGCTTCATGGGGTTGTTTGAGCATTGAACGAGGTGATAGATAAAGTGTCCGGCACTCTCCTGAATGCTGTAGAGAGGGTTTTAGAAAAAAGTGGCAGGTGGTACTTTGGGAGGATGATCAGTGAGGGCTTAAGTACTCAGATTGGTCTCTGTGGAAGAAGTGGCACCTGGATTGGGCCTTGCAAGATGGCGTGCTGTCGTCAGGTGGAATTGGAGGGAATTGTGTGATACTTTTTTCCGGTGGAGGGGTCACGGCAGACACAGACAGAGAGCCTGGAGAGTGGTTAATAAGGAGCTTGGCTCAGGGGCCTGGGGAGGGACAAAGCTGAAAGGATAGCCCTGTCGCTTGTTAGCGTAGCCTTGTCCTGCAGTTAATTTGGAGTCTCTGAAGGATGCTGAGCAGAGGTGTAATAATCAGGGCTCTACATGTGTTTTGGTGGGGTGAATCCAGGACAGGGAGACCAGTCAGGAGGAAGCTGTTATGGTTGACTAGATGAGAGCTGAGTGCTGTAGAAGGCAGAGGTGGTGGGATGGAAGGAGGCGAGGGGCTGAGGACGGGGACGGATACTTCTCTTCCTCCCTGCTGCAGCTTCTGCCTTCCTCCTTTCTAATCACGGAGGAGTTACAAATCCGATTAACCACAGTCCAGGATAATTTGGGGCCATCCTTGTTAATGGGTGGGATGCTATACCTTAGAAGGCAAGGACCCAAATTCTAGATTCTTCTTGGCTGCCCTGGGCCCTTGGTGGACAGGCTGACTTTCTCATCTTCTTCTAGTTGTTTCTGTCCACTTTACTTCTACTTGCTACTTGGGCAGCTCCCTTATGCTGTGTTCATCCCCCCTCTCCCCGAATAACAACCAAATGCAAGCTTTCAATTTTATCAGAAAGCACAACTGTTGGTATGAGATTGTACTTTGATTCCCATCCTGCTATTGTTTCTGGTATATAGCTTCGTTCAGACTCTGGAGGTGGTAGGAGTAGAAGACAGAGCAGGATTTGGGCGCCCTTGGCCACAAACACCTAATCCTCACCTCCATCTCACATGCTCTGGGTCAAGGATGTGCTGGGCCTTGCGGCCTGGGTTACCTGCCGGCTGACAAGGTGCTCTTGAGAGGGAGAGGCAAGAGTCCAACCTTGTGGCTGGGTGAGCCAGCAGTGGTGGAAGGCGGAAGCCCAGAGGGACGAGTCAGCTGGGGGTCCTGCTGGGGAAGAGAGAGGTGGGATGGCATCATTCGCTCGCACCAGCTTCTGTGCTGGGTGCCCACTGTGCATTTTCTCATTTAACCCTCCAAGGACCTGGGAGTTTGCATTATTATCTTTGTTTACTGGAAAGGAAACAATAAAAAAGATTTAAGCTACCTGTCTTTGATAACACAGCTAGTTAGCAGTCAAGCTGGGATTCTGGCTAGGTCTATCTGATTTCATAGTCCGGGAATATTAAAGGGGGTTTGGCGAAACCACTTAGGATACCAGTTTTTCATTTCTGATTGTTTTGCTTAGGCAAGACATGCTGTCTCTGTGCCTCCCCCAGACGTTTATGATAACCCCTTTGGTGATGAGCATATAGCCTGTTGCCTGTCTTTGTGTTGCCGTGGCAGCCACTCTTCCTCACAGCACCTCAGTACACTGCCCCCCATCCCCTGCCCCAGGGGTCCTTATACTGTAAGCCTTTTCCAACTGTTCCTCCTATAAGGTTAAAGGCCTCTGGTTCTGCCCCATTCCTGAGGAGGTGGTCCTCAGTCTGGGCTAGATAATCCGCCAATCCAAATCTTTGAGAAACTATAAAATTACCCCTGGGAATTGGAATTGGTGACGTGTCGAAGCTCAGTCCCAGAGTGGTTTTACGCTTTTTTGGCCTTTAACCAATAGTGCCATTTGGTGACAAGTTCTGAAAGAATTTGGGGTCACACTGATGTGGGTTTGAATTTTAGCACAAGAACTTACTTGTAAAGCTTTGTGAAAATAGCTCACCCTCTCTGAGTCTTAATTTCTTTTTTGTTGAAACAGGATCAGTAATACTGTGTGCACGGACATTGGAATTAGAGATGTTTTATGTGAAAATGCTTTGGCCTGGCTTGGCTCATAGTAGTGCTTGGTAAATGGTGGTCTTGTCGCTGGTGATTATAATAAGAGAAGTGGTCTGTACTCTTTGGTATCCTGACTTTCTTTATTCAAGATCCGAGTGGTGCCATAGGCCCTTTACCTTTCCCCCACCCACAAATATACACACAGAGATGTGCATAGGCTCCCAGGGCCCAGTCAGTGGACTTTAGGTTAAGAACTTCTAATCTAAGGGGATGGAAACGACATGTCCTTTCAGGAATTCTGGAACAGGTAGTTTTCATGTTGTCAACTCTCTTAGGTTCAGGGGATGTCAGAGAAACGGGGCACATCAGTAGTCTCCATCTTGAAAACATGCAAGAAGTTCTTACTCAGTAGCTGTATTAAAATTTTAAAAGTAAAAAGGAGACTGGAGTAAATGATTACTGAGGGCACACACGTACATTAGAACATTAACCACACTTCCCAATATGGGTCTTTCAGGCGTTTGTATAACGGAGGGAACCAAATCTGGGCAGCGATGGAAGTGGACCTGGAATTCCCGTGTACAGAGCAGTGCACGCTCTTTCCTCAGCTTGATATGTGAACGTTTTAGAATTAGAGCGTAGGCATGATCTTTCTAGGACGGTATGCAAGTTTACTGTGAATTTAAAGACGTACCTAAATGGCTGGCCTAACACACATTTTATAGTCATTCTTCATAGCAGCTTTCCAGAGAAAGTTTCTAAAAGCGTGTGTCAGATGACCATTAAGTGGCTGGAGATCAGTGTATTAGTGAGGCGGGAGATGGACAGTCCCGTATGGTGTGGAGGGGAGCTGAGAGGCTTTGCACTCGAGAAACCTGGAACCCGGCAGGTGCTGGCCCTTGGTGACTGTGATCTGGGGCACATGGCTGTACCTGTCTCAGCCTGTTTCCTGCAGTTACTCCAGTTGGGAGTAATTACATCTAACTCATTCACTGATTTATTCAGTTATCCAACTGATATTTAGTGCTTTTCTGGTTATCTGTTGCTACATAACAAATTACTTCAAAGCTTGGTGTCTTGAAACAATAATAATTTTCTTGTATTTCATGCATTTCTGAGCCAAGAATTTGGGCCGGGCTTAATGAGGTGATTTTCTGATCTGTGTGGCCCAGGTTGCAGATACTATTCAGCTGGTGGATGGGCTGTGCTGGAGGGTCCATGATTCTGTGCTCACATGTCTTGTTGGGTGGAAAGCTAAGCACAGCTGGGATTGTCAACTGGAGCACCTGTATGTGGCCTCTCCAGCATGGCAGTGTTCATGCAGTCGTACTTTTTATATGCCTGGCTCTCAGGACTCCCAGAGAGAGTATTCCAGAAGATAGGAGTGGGAAACTGGTGGTTTTCTAAGGCCTAGGCCCAGTTAACTGGCATGATGTCATGTTGCTATGATCTGTGGGTTACTGCAGACGCTGTGCTGCCCAGAATTAATAAGAAGGGACACGGATGTTACTTTATTTTATTTTTTTTTTGAGACAGAATTTCACTTTGTCACTCTCAGCAGAGTGCCATGGTGTCATAGCTCACAGTAGCCTTAACCACTTGGGTTTAAGTGATCCTCTTGGCTCTGCCTCCCAAGTAGCTGGGACTACAGATGCCTGCCACCTGGCTATTTTTAGAGACCGGGGCCTCGCTCTTGCTTAGGCTGGTCTCAAACTCTTGCGTTCAAGCAATCTACCTGCCTTGGCTTCCCAAAGTGCTAGGATTACAGGCATGAGCCATTGGGCTCGGCCAGACAATACTCTTCTTGATGTAAGGAAAGTCAAAGAAATTTGTAGGTATCTTTAATCTGCCACAGCGCCTTCTGTGTGCCAGATGCCATCCTAAGCACTGGAGATACGGCAGTACAGAAAATAGACAGAAGTCTCTACCCACGTGGAGCTTACACCCTTGTGGGGGAGCCTAGAACCTAAAAACACACATCAGTTAAGTACTATGTAATTAATAAGAGGTGCTATGGGGAAAAATAGTGAAAGAAGGAAATATGGAGAGTGAGGCTGTGGTGGGGCCAGTGGTAGCCGTTTGAGGTGAGGTGACTGAGAAGGTGACAGTTGAGCACAGACTTGAAGATCGTGAGGGAACAGCCCTGAACTTTCCAGGCAGAGAGCAGCAGCAGGTGTAAAGCCCGTGAGCTAGTGTGTTGAGGAACAGCAAGACAGTCAGGGTTGCCAGAGCCGCAGCAAAAGAGGGCATCAAGGTCATAAGGTGCAGCTGGTGTGGGGCCTCGTAGGCCATGGTGGGTTGTAAAGATTAAACAGGTAATAATGAAAGCATCTAGTATAGCAGTTATCAACTTGTGGGTCGCGCCCCACAGGAACTGTATTAAAGGGCTGCGGCATTCGGAAGATTGAGAAGCACTCATCTAGTACCTTGCCTTGAACAACAGTAGGTACTTGGTGTGACCCTTGGCCTCAGGGGCCTTGCTAGTGCTGTCACCTTCTACCTGTTTTATTCTGAGGCCTCAGGCCCAGAAGTGGAACGTGTCAATCCTCTATAGCCTTCCTAACCAGAGGCACCATGACTCTTTCTGATGAGCTGGAGAGTCAACAGCAGAAGGAAAGAGTCTTGCCCTGAGCAGGCTTCTCAGCCCTGTTGAAGTTGTGTGCCTTGTCTTTCAAGCAGTAGAGATGACCTGGTCAGTCTAAATCTTCCCAGCCTGCAGCAGTGCTGTCAGTCATCAGAGTAATGGCATTGGTTTCCCGGGAGTCCTGAGGGCATGCCAGTCATGCTGTGTGGGCAGAGTTCTGTCTCTGGGCAGGCACACAGGCCTTGCCTCCTGCACCTCAGACTGTTGTACTATGATCAGAGCCCCCATGCTATCCTTTTCCAAGGCTGGGGCTTGACACCAGGTTTTTGAATGAGAATCCCTGCCAGCTAAACTTGTTTCTACTTATTTCTTTGGAGCTGTTTTTCCAAGAGCATAATGTACATTAAAGTCTTTGAGATAAAACACAACACACACACAAAAACAAACAAACAAAACCAAAAAACTGCCCACACTAGTTCTGCTCTGGCAACCCTGTCAGACCCCACGTAGTTATCTGTTATTAATAGAACCCCAGGGTGGGAGTCTCCAGGTCCCCCTTACTCTACTCAGTATCCACTTCTCAGCCACATCTGCCCATTCTGATGAGTCGTGTGTCTAGAAAAACACAACCAAGAGGCCCAAGGCATAAGGAAGTACCCCTGAAAGGTGCATCCTTGGAAGCTGCCTCTTTAATAGCGCTGGTAAGACAGACATTGCCCTGGAAGATTTTCTGATATGGAGGGAAAATGAGTTTGTGTGGGTATATTTGTGTATTCACAGCTTGGGTGGTTCTCGAGATAACATCGTTTCTTTTGAAGTGTCCTTGCAACTATTTTTATGCATGGCCAGCAAGGACAGTTTGCATAAGGAAAAATCTACACGAATAGTCAAATATATAGAAGCATGATTGGCAATCAAAGAATGCACATTCAGACCTGGTGAGAAACCATTTTATACCAATTAAATTAGCAGACACTTAAGGTGTCAGTACTGGTGAGGACGTGGTGAAGTAAAAGATTCATACTTTGGTGGTGCCATTTTTGCCACTTCTTTTTTTTTTTTTTTGGAAGAAAGTTTGTCAGTTTGCAGAAAGATTCCTTGAAACATGCTTTTACCCTTTGGCCTAGTAAATCCACTCTTGGGGATTTAACTTAAGAAAACAAAAGTTAGAAAAAAACTTGTTTTGTTTTCCGAGCTATGCTTTGCTGTATTAGCTGTAAAGGTTGGACACAGAAGGGAGATACTGAACAGCTAAGTGATTTGAGACATACTTGCATACTTGTTACAGTGCGTAATAAACATGAAGATTAGGTGGTAACTTTTGCTAAGCACAGGCCTGTCTTGCCTTTCCTTAGTTCAGAGGAATGAGCAGAGCCAAGCTGGAAGTTCAGGTATAGCAACTCTGTAGTTCTTTCTCATCTCTGTATTTTATTTATTTATTTATTTTTTGTGTAGACGGCATCTCACCATGTTGCTGAGGCTGGTCTTGAACTCCTGGTCTCAAGTAATCCTCTTGCCTCAGCCTCTCAAAGTGCTGGGATTAAAGATGTGACCACTGCACCTGGCCTCTCATCTCTGTACTTAAAAAAAAAAAAAACTTTTCTTGACTTTGTGCTCTTAACCTTTTGCATTTTTAATTGTCCTCTTTAGATCATCATTTAAATTACTGCATGCTCTTTGTATTGTGGTATACTAGAATAAATAAAATGGGAAAAGTCCAAAAAAGACTTAAAATTGCATAAAAATTAGGGCTGCAGATGGACAGGAACCACAGGGAGCGTCTTGTTTGAAGATGTATGATGTGTTGGTGTGACTGTACTATGTGAGAATATTTTTATTCTCTAATCTTAGGATTCTGTTAATGTTTTGTTAGTATTATTTGGATCATCATAAAAAAAAAAACCAAACCTTTTTCCTCTTTCAAAATTGAATTTCTATTTACTGACCTTTACCATTCACGATAGATTCATGGTCTAGTTGTTTTGGATTAAAGGTTTAAGGCAATCTCATCATCTGAGTAAGAAAAAAATTAACATGTAATTTTTAAAGGATTTTAAAAAGTGTGACTTTACTTACCCTTGCTCATTATGAATGTCGCCTATATAGTATGAAGTAAAGAATTGAGAAAAGAATAATGTGATCAAAACACCATTCATAATCCTGTGTTTTGGCATTTCTCACAGATTTTTAATAAGTGTCATTATGAAGAAAACTGTTCATTAAGGTAACTTTCAAATATAAAAGGAGAGAGTAGAACACTGAACCCCAGGTTCTTACCTCCCAGCGTCAGCAGTCATAGACTCCTAGCTGGCCTCGTGTCACCTCTGCCTCCCCCCATGCCCTCCTTCTCAGTGCTGATTTTAAGCAATTCCCAGACACATTATTTTATCAGTGTTTCAGGGTGATTAAATTAAAAACCATTTTCACATAAAAAGCTTAATAATGTCTTTAAATTACCAAATAGCCTGTTAATGTTTAGATTTCCCTGATTGTCTCATTAAAAAAAAATTGTTTGACATAATAAAATTCAAGTGAGGGGGAGGGGAGGGGGGGGACACGCTCTCACCTAATGGGCATACAATGTAAGGGTATGGGGCACACACACCTCCTGGGTGAAGGGCTCAACTATAACTTGGACTTCACCTAACAAATGCATAATAGAACCTAATCATCTGTACCCACATAGAAATCTGAAAAAAAAATTGTTTTAAACAGTTTGTTCAAATCATGATCCAGATAAAGTACACACATTGTATTGATGTGTTTTTTTTTAAAAACAAAATTTATTTTGATAACTTTAGACATAAAGGAAATGTAGGAAAATAACATAAAGTTCCCATATATTCTTAAGCTTGCGTCTCCTAATGTTAACATTTTGCATAACTCTGGTACACTTAAACCAGAACCAGGAGATCAGCATGCACAATACTAATACTACTTTACAGGCTATATTGGAACTTTGCTAGTTTTCCCATTGGTGACCCTTTTGTTGTCCAGGACCCACATTCATTGAATTGTCTGTCTCCCTAGTCTTGTCTAATCTGGGACAGTTGCTCAGTCTTTGTTCTTCATGACCTTGACTGCTTTTTTTTGAGAGTCTTACTCTGTCACCCTGAATTGAGTGCTGTGGTATCATTATAGCTCATGACAACCTCAAACTCTTGGGCTCGAGTAATCTTCTTGCCTCAACTGCTCAAGTGGCTGGGATTACAGGTTCCTGCCACAATGCCTGGCTAGCTTTTCTTTTTTTAAGTAGAGAAAATCCCTGAACTCAAGCAGTCCTCTTGCTTTGACCTCCCAGAGTGTTAGGATAATAAGCGTGAGCCACCGTGTCAAGCCCAATAACTTGTTTCTCTGTGGACTCTATTTCTAATAAATTGACAATTTAGATAAGGTACCTGATCAAATTCACATTTAATCTTTTGGCAAGATTATATTATAGGTAGTCATACTGTACTTCCAAATATTTGATGGTTCCTGCTTTTGTGATTTTAATATCTATTGATAATTGTTCATAAATGGTGATAATCTGATTTCATTATTCCTTCTTTTAGAGCTGAATACTTCCACAAGGAAAACTTGGTTTTCATCACCTATTTAGTTACCCCGAGGTGCCGTTCATGTAGGAAAGATGAAAAAGAGTTCCCCAGGATCCTCCACAGACTACTGTATTAGCTCCCTGTTGCTGATGTAACAAATTTCCATAAACTTGGTGGCTTAACAGTACAAATGTGTTATCTTGTGGGTCTGGAAGCCCGAAATGGGTCTCACTAGGCTAAATTCCAGTGTTGGCAGGGCTGTATTCCTTCTGAAGACTAACAGAGAATCTGGTGCTTTGACTTTCCAGCTTCTAGAGCAGTGTTTTTCAATCTTTTTTATCTCATGGCACACTTGAACTTATAGTTAAACTTCCACGGCACACTTAAGTTATGTCGATCCAAAAAAAAAGTAAAAAGAAGAGGAACGTACTTACTGTGCCTTGAACGTTTTTGGAAAATAATTTAGTTAATGATCTTTAAAGATTTTTATGGCACATCTCAGATCCTCTCAGGGCACACAGGTTGAAAATCGCTGTTCTACAGGCTGCCTGATTACCAGATGTGTTGCCTCCTCTCCATCTTCAGAGCCTCAGCGGCTGGGGGAGCCTCGTCCTGCTTCCCTCTTCCACTTTTAAGGATATTTGTGATAAAATAATTCAGGTTTTTTTCCTTTTTAAGGCCACCTGATTAGCAGCAGCCTTAATTCCATCTGTAACCCTTATTTCCTTTTTCTTTTTGAGACACAATCTCAACTTTGTCATCCTTGGTAGAGTGCTGGGGTGTCAGAGCTCACAGCAACCTCAAAGTCATGGGCTCAAGCGATTCTCTTGCCTCAGCCTCCTAAGTAGCTGGGACTACAGGTGCCGGCCAAAATGCCTGGCTAGTTTTAGAGATGGGGTCTCACTCTGGCTCAGGCTGGTCTTGAACTTGTGGTCTCAAACTCGTGGTCTTGAACTTGTGGTGTCAGGCAATCCACCTGCCTCCCAGAGTGCTAGGATTATAGCATGAGCCACTGCTCGTGGCCTAACCCTTATTTCCTTTTGCCATTTGGTGATTAGGATGTGAACTTTATTCTGCCTATCCCAGTGACCAAAGGTTTTTTTTAATGAATTCATAGATATTTAATATTTTGATGTATTTTTCATTCATTGCTATTATCCTTCTTTTAATTCTAATTGTTCTATTTTTGGACAGTGAAGAAGCTTAATCTAGTTGATTCCTGGTCATGAAGTCTGTAGTCTTTGATAGCTTCCTTCCTTTCTGATGTGAAAAGATATCTGGGCTCATACTGCATCTTCCTGCCCCAGGACTGCAGTCACCCCTTTCTCTGAGGCAAACTTTAGTGTGTGTCAGAATTACCTGGAGAGCATTGCTGATAAGCCCTGCCTACCTTCAGAGTTTCTGATTTAATGGGTCTTGGGTTGGGCCCCAAGTGTGCACATTTTGGGTATTATTAGGTGATCCTGATTATGCTGTTCTAGGGATATACGTTGAGAAGAACTGCTTTAAAGAACCTTGATCTTTTTGGTAGGAAATGGTATTTAGAAACTACAGTCCAGATGCTGAAGTGGAAACAGATTCTAGTCTTTTTCGGTGGAAGAAAGAAAGTAATAGAAAATAATGAGTTCATATTGATATTTCAAGTTCATATTTATCATTAAAAAAGTTTTGTGTGTGTCTTAACATGCTTAAAGCCTTGCCTCATAGGATGTTAATAATTATTTATTTAATAAATTTATACTAAATATACACATATAATTTAAGAATAACTTACTTAGAACATGATTATGAAAAACAGTTTAAGATTTTTTAGCCCCTTTTGACCTTGGAGAAATATCCCACAAAGGATGTGCAAATGACCTGCTTTAAAGTTATTAAAATAATTCCTCTCTGTGTAGTCAGCTTGTTACAAAGTTAGATTTATTGGTTTGTTTGCTCTGTTTTCAGTTTTAGGGGATTTTTATTTTAAGATAATTATGTAAACATTTCAATAATTCCAAAGTGATATCCATAAAATCAATTCTAGTCTACGTGTCTATGTCTCCTACTTTCTCTTATAGACAGTCATTTAATTTGTATTATGGTTAAATAAATGGCCATATGCTATCTATGCTCATTTCTCTTGGTGTCCCCCCCCCTTAACAAATACTCTGAAGATTATTTTCAGGCAGTATATTTAGAGAGGCTTCTTTGTAGATTAGGAGTGCTCTGTTGTGAGAATGTACTGTAGTTCATTCCTCTATTTGTGGACATTTGGGTTGTTGACATCCTTTTGTTATTTTGAATAGTGCTTCAGTATAACAAACAGTACATATTTAAGGTAGTCACAATCATAGTGTATACTTTTTTATAAAAAAATTTATTTGTAGATTTCATCTTTTTAGTTTGGATCAGGTGTGAGTTGGGGGTAAAAACATTTTGATTACATAAATTGCTTTCGTTACATACGGTTTGTATCAAAGTTATACCTGTGGCCTTCAACCAGATGGTATGCATTTTATTTTTTTCTTAACATTGTGAGCATTTTATATCTTACTTTAAATTCTTTTTTAAATGGTATTATTAATGACAATTTTTTTCTGATTATGAAAGTGATAAAGGATTTGGGCAACTAAGAAAAATAAAACAGTAAAATTCAACTAAAAAATCACCCATAATCCCTCTACCTAAATATACTGTTGTTATTTTGATGTAGACTTAAACAGTTTTATAAACATTTAGAAAATAATCCATATCATATTATACATATACAGTTTAGTATCCTGGTTTGTTTTTACTTATAATTATGCTTTTTAAAAATGCTATACTCTTTATTGTTACTTCTTCGTTGTTGGCTATCTAGTTTCTTTCTGGATTTTCAGTATTGTAAATAATGTCATGATAAATATCTGTGCATAAAGCTCTTTCCAAATTTCAGATTATTCTTAAAGTTGGCCTTTGTAAAACTTTAAATGAAAGGAGTACACATTTGTTAAATACATCTGTTACTCTGCTCTTACAACAGTAATTTAGCAAGTCAAACACATAAGAGATTGTCACCTTAAAATTTTTGTCAAGTAAAGTCCATTTTCTCTTTTCTTTCTGATAGGACCTTAGAAATGAAGTTGAAAAGTTACGCAATGAAGTGAATGAAAGAGAGAAAGCAGTGGAGAATCGTTACAAGAGTCTTTTGAATGAAAGCAATAAAAAACTACACAGTCAGGAGCAAGCCATCAAACGCCTAATGGAAAATGCTAATGAAAAGGACTTGTTGCTTCAGGTACCATAATTTTTTGGGGGGGTGTTTACATATTTTGATTTAGCATGAATTTTTTTTTTAAAAACTCCTTAATAGGAACATTTATGATTGTAGTTGTCAGTGCAACGTTTTAAAGCACTTTAAAGCTTTCTTCATGTTATTTGAGCTTCAGCCACCAGGGAGGTAAGTTTGGAGAAACAGAAGCTCAGAGAAGGGAAGACCTGCTCTTGAGTCCTCTGACTACTAGTCCAGGGCAGGGCCTGGATTTGGGTGCTGACTTGTTCTGTCAGAGGCGCTTCACTGAGGCACTTTCATGGAGTATTCGCTTTGTGTCCATCAGCTCCTCTGTGCTTTTCCTCTAACTGTTACTCTTTGTCCTGGAACATACCCTTCTTGCTGGGTCGTGCAGTGGATTTTTGAGGTTCAACTCAGACTTACAGGTACTATGCTGGATTGAACATGGATGTTTAACTCTATGTATTGCTGAAGTCTCACTAAAATAACAGTGAAGGAAGAGGTATAAACTCAGAGGACTAACTTTGGAGAATAGGAGCAAGTACAGCATCAGGTGCGAGTTGTCAACAAAGTTTTGCTAAGTGGATGGGCAGGTGGAAACTGCATAGGATTCAGCTTTCTCCATTCTGCTACTGCCTTTGTGCCTTCGAGAAGAAAAGCCAACAAGAAGCATGCTGGTTTATGCTGTGGAACCCCAGGAAGGCACACTAGATGTTGGATGTACCTCTCAAAATGCAAGACTCGGCCGCCATTCTTAGCAATTATAGGTGATCCTCTTACCAGTGGGAGATCATTGGAGACCTTAAGCCAGAGCAGCTCTGGCTGGGGGGTCACCAGATGCAGCTGGAGTGGATGGCTTAAAGGAAAATGGTGGGGAGGGGAAGTGCACGTAATCAGCAGTGAGGTTCCTTGTGGGGGAGAAGAAACTCAGAGATGCTAACTTTAGGGCAGGCGTCCTCAAATTACGGCCTGCAGGCCACATGCGGCCCGCCGAGGACATTTATCCAGCCTGCCAGGTGTTTTTGCCGCTGCTGCCTGTCCTGCTTAGCAGCCGACTGTCCCGGGGCCTGCAGTCCAGCCCTCCAACGGTCTGAGGGACAGTGAACTGGCCCCTTGTTTAAAAAGTTTGAGGACCCCAGCTTTAGGGGGTCCTCCAACAAGTGGACCAGAGCATCTCACAGCAAGGCCACCTTTGATGTGTCCTTTCTACACTCACAGAGCAAGCTTTTGAGCATTTTTAACCTTTAAAAGCAAACACATGACTTGAGTTCATCAAATAGGAGAAAGGTGCTTAAGAGGAAGACAAAGGCCAAAGCAGACAGAACAAAGGTACCTTAGTAGAAATAGAAGCAATGCAAATAGGAGAATAACACCAGACAGCTTAGAAAAAACCAAAAACGTTAACACTGCACCACCTTTAGATAGGAAATAAGATCACTCTTCTTGGAAAAGAAGAGTGACCTATTGGAAACAAAGTATGATTGCAAATATAAAAAGTTTAATAGAAGAGTTAGAAAAGATGGAAGATAAAATTGAACAAGTCTTCGAGAAAATAGAATTAAACAAACAAAACTCTAGGAAAATGGGAGGGAAGAGATAAGAAAATTAGAGGCTTGATTCTGGAGGTCCAAGATAGTGACTAATTGGAGTTCTAGAAAGCCAGAATAGACAAAGGGGAGGCAGGGAAAATTTCCCATAATGGAAGGATGGCTATTTCTACATTGAAAGGGCCTGTTCTGTTTCTAGCAGAAAGAATGAAAAAGGACCTGTTCCCCAAGGCATGTTATTATGAAATTTCAGAACATAGGGATAAAGAGAGTATCTGAAAGGCTTCTTCAGAGAGGAAAATCCAGGTCACATACAAAGGAGCCAGATCTGGAATGACATCAGAATTCTCAGCAGCAACCCTGGAAACCACAAGACAGAAGAGCAATTTTCTCAGGTGTTCAGGAAAAGTGATTTCCACCCAGCCAAGCTGAGTCTGTAAGTGTGGGAGCAGACTGCAGGCATTTCAGACACTTGGTGCCTGAAATCATCTTTGTAGGAAATTCTTAGAGGATAAATCCATGTGAATGAAGGAATAAAGAAAAGAGAGACATGGGATCCAGAAAGCACTCACCTGGGATGGGGGAAGGGAAGCCGCAGGGCAACTGTCTAGCTGCTCAGGTGGAGAGCCCAGATTTGAGCTACCGAGGGAGAGTTTCAGTCAGGACTTCTCTAAGAAACTAAAGTGGAAGTGGTCGGTTACCTGACTGACTCCATAAGAGGAGTTTTTAAGTTTTTCTAGAGAGTGTAGGAGATAAATTAACACCAGATATCTACTTTTGTGAACTGAGTAAACAGCTAGAATAAAGTACTTACCAGATAAGCAAAGAACTGAACGTGAAAGGAGATGCATTCATGGAACGCAGTATAGCTGAGCCGTGAGCAGTCTTCCTGCCATGATAATGTAAGTGCAGAATAATGATTTACTAATATTTAGTGATTGACAACTAAAATTATGATACAATTATTAGGAGAAGCATTGAGGGATACAGGAGGTAGGAGCTGATCCTTAAAGTTCTGTGATTGAAGTCAATGGATAAAACCTAAAGTTAAATCAAGGCGTGTGGGAGAAAGAGTGTAATATAGAAATAGGGGGGTAAACAGAAGAAATAACTAGAGTTGAAAGTTGTTTTTCTGGGATGGGACTTAGAGATGCGAAGTGAGGAAGAGGACTGCAGTTTTCCATTTAAGCCGTATAGCGCTATTTGGCTATTAAATTATATACAGTAAGTTGAGCACTCAAGGTACTGTAACAAATGGAACTACACCTATGGTGCATCTTACAAGGGTACATGCGAAATTTACTAAATGTAGAAGACAAATGTCTTAACACAGGAACTAAAAAATGCTGTGAAGGCTATGTTAACCTGTTTGATGAAAATATTTCAAATTGTATATAAAACCAGCACATTGTACCCCACAATTGCATTAATGTACATAGCTATGATTTAATAAAAAAAAAAAAAGAGAGAGAAAATGAACAGAGCTTTAAAAGAGAGAAAAGAAAATGTGCAGAGGTGGCCAGCGTAAGGAACTAGGCCCACACTGAGTACATGTGCTGCGTGTCTGGTCTATGGAAATTAGGTCTATATAGGGAGGTGATTAACTATGGAGGTTCTTCTGCAATTAGGCTTTAAAAAATGAAAATGATAAGTGTCATTTAAGCACAACTGTATTATGGCAATTACTGAAGGGCAGTGTTGGTTATTTGATTCCTAGTTCTTAGTGCAGTGGGTTTTTACAGAGAATTGCTTCTGCTTTCTTATTTGTGTTCGTCTAGTTTCTTATAAATGTTTGGCGTGATAAATTAATTCTGATAGGTACTTAGGAGTAAGAGATGGTTCTTCCTCGTGATTTCTGACTGAGAGTGGGCAGAGTCCTAGTTTAGGAGTTTCCAGATTTACGGGGTTAGAAATAGATTCTGTGTCTGAACTTGGCCAAAAGACCAGAGGTCTGGTCCCCAGTCCTGTCTAGTTCTGCTGCTGAGGTCAGCTCCTCTGAGGGATCAGCGAGGGGAGTTGCTGTGTGTTGTCATTATATGTGTCCACACCCTGTAGCAGTATTTGCAGTTTTGGCTTTTTCTGCCTAGAAGTCAAACCTCTGCGTGGCTGTGGACAGTTCAAACTTTGTCAAATTGGTAACATTAAAAAAAAAATTAAGACTCTGTTGGGTTTTGATATAAAAGCCCTCTCATTACCCCAGTAAGCCTGCAGGATAGAAAATAGACCCAGAGATCACACCTTGAGCAGGAAGGACCAAGATTGGGGACCAGTTCTGTTCTGTTGTATCAGTGCCTGACCTTGGTCCTTCACACCTACGGAAAGGCAGTCATGATGGTGAGCTGAGATTTGTACCAACTGCCACTGACCTTGGCTCTGCCTGGCCAGCATCCTGCTGTTCTCTAGCTTGTACTAGCCCAGAGATGGAGTTGCAGTATGGATTTCTAATTGCCTGGTATTTGGGGATGATGGAAATTATTTAGGGGACATAGGGCTTTGTGAAAAAAGACAATATATTTCCTTACAGAGTTTGGGACAGTGTCTCAATTTTTTTTCCTTGATGAAAACTTTATAATTTATTTCATTTCCTTAGAAATTCAATGAAAATGATTTGGCAGTAATACAGCAGAATTGTTATTTAATGACCGCAGATGACGTCGAGTTCAAGAGCAAAGGTTTAACAGAAAAATGCCCTTCCCAACAGCCACCAGGCAGCACAGTCATCTCTGAGGTGAGCTTGACTCAAATTGGGCATTCACATGCGAATGTATCATATTCTTTTCTGAAACATACTTGATGACTCCTTTGATGTAGAGTTCCTCAAATGCCTTCTTGCTGATAATTGAGCCTATAACAGGGAGGAAGAGGATTTGAGTTCTTGGCCTACCTTACAGATTAGTATTTGTACTGTCCATGAAACTGAGAAATCACAGCTTGTTAAAAGAGAAGCCTCATTTGCTCTATCAGGGATCAGTCTCTCAGAGCTATGTAATCCCAAATGTTTAGTAAGTTTTCATGTTCAGACACACTTGAGAAATGACGTGGCAGGCCCTTCTTCATCTGGTTTCAAATTATTTTACTGATCTCATTTTCTTTCTTCTCCAGCAATAGCTAACTTGTTGCAGATTCTGGAAAACACCACGTTTGTATAATACCTCTCTGTGCCTTAGCATCTGCTGTTCCATCTGCCCGGAATAACTTTTCCTTCCTTGTTTATCTGCTAACTCAGGAAGAGCTCTGCAGGTGCCATTGTAATGTCACCTTCTGTGTGGAGCCTTCCCTCAGTAGCCAGGTCCCTTCTTCCTTCAGTTCACAGATCTTTGCACACCCCTCCATGGTAGCACTTTGTGTGTCAGAGTTACGGGACCCACCTTTCTACCTCCTTTTCTCTGAGCAGCACCGTGGGCAAGCACTTGAGGGGTCAGGAACTGGCACATGCTCTGAATCCCAGTGCTCGGCCCAATTCCTGGCTCTGCGAATGTTTGGTGAGTGAATGAATGAATAATGCAAATAGGCACCCAAGTACAGGACTTGGAAAAGGAAAGGAATTAACTCTAAGCCAAGTTTTTTTCCTTTTTTTTAAAACCTGGCTTTAATTTCATACATTTGGAAGATAGAGCCCTCTTATCCAAATTAGTTCTCTGATGAATGACTCTGATGGTGACTTGTGGTTTTGTGATGGGTAAGTCTCAAAATAATTAACTGGTTTGGTGTGAGTTTCAGCCTAAGAGAAGAGACTCAGGTGGTGGGGAAGAGCCAGGCACCAACCCCACAGTTACTAGATCATGAGGAGGTCTCTAGAGGTCCAGGGGATGGGCCAGGGTAGCTGCGGTGCTTGGAGTGTATGGACCAGGGTTTATTTTCTAACTGATGCGGAAGTGTTTTAGTGTTTCAGCATCAGTACTAGTTTCTGTGCTGGGTCAGCTTGGTGTTAGACTTGGTCTTGAGGCATCATTAGCTAAACAGCTGAAGCTCTTTCTTAATTCTGACCATTTGTGTGTTAACCTCTGCTCTTTCTCCTGAGAGTATCACTATGGACTTGTAGAGCTCCTGGGCTGGGCCAGAAATCTAGAGGCCTGGATTTCTCTTTTGGCTCTGTCTTTTCACCTAGGTGACCTTCCATGGGTCTGATAACTGAATCTCAGAGGGCTAATATTTTGTGATTCTAACTTGCATTCATTTATTTGATTTTGACCAAATTTAGTTGGGCTATTAAGATTTAAAGATCTTGAAAAAATAATACTGCATTTTATATGGAGTCAGAAAAAACCTCG
>NW_003852409.1:23349086-23380427 GCF_000181295.1 Otolemur garnettii | reverse complement strand
TGTACCCCCAAAGTGCATCAATGTACACAGTTACCATTCAATAAAAAAAAAAAAAAAAAAAAAAAAGATTTACATTAACCTATAATGAGACCAAGTTTGTTTTGCAACAAGATAGCAGCCCACTAGATTTTTTAGATGAATGTGTTTTCACTAATTGAATGCTTAAACTTTGGTATTTTGAATCAAATTTTACTTATGTAAAAAGTATCAAATGTTGGGTGGCGCCTATGGCTCAGTGGGTAGGGCGCCAGCCCCGTATATTGAGAGTGGTGGGTTCAAACCTGGCCCTGGCCAAACTGCAAACAAACCAAAAAATAGCTGGGCTTGGTGGCGGGCGCCTGTAGTTCCAGCTACTCTGGAGGCTGAGGCAAGAGAGTTGCCTAAGCCCAGGAGTTAGAGGTTGCTGTGAGCTGTGTGACGCCACAACACTCTACAGAGGGCAATAAAGTGAGACTGTCTCTACCAAAAAAAAAAGTATCAAATGTTGAACAAAATGTTTATACATTTATCAAATAGGTTGAGTATTTTAAAATTTAATTTCACTAGTTTCATCGTCTATCCCATTTTGTTTTTACTCCTTTGTGCTGGGTGGAGTTTGTGCTTCATAAAACTACAAATTAAAGTCATTGCCTGGGCATTTAATATTCAGATCCTGGTGGTATTTATGTTACTGTGCAAAATACCTAAGTAATTTAGCAGAGGTCTTAATTCTTTTCTACAAGACTAATTTCAAATTGTCGATAAAGAATTATGTATTATCACTTAGGAATTATAAATTTCTAGCCATCAGTTTAACAAATCTCAACCGTTAACAACCTTCCAGTCCCCACTGTTACAACCTTA
Organism: Otolemur garnettii; assembly: GCF_000181295.1. Lineage (NCBI taxonomy): Eukaryota > Metazoa > Chordata > Mammalia > Primates > Galagidae > Otolemur > Otolemur garnettii. The sequence goes on along the minus strand of NW_003852409.1, from coordinate 23,379,584 downwards.
CAATCCCCTCCCCGAGAGGTTTACTTCTCAGATTGTAGTTCTTCCTCTGTAGATAACATGGATTTCTTTTGCTATTGCCTTGACCATTTGTGTTGGTTTAGGATTTATCCTTTGCCCATTTCTGCAAAGATCTTGAAGCTCTGATGATGTTTCTCTAGATGCTGGCCTGTCTGTTTTCCGTCTAATCGTTGTATGATCCTGAGAGTTAATGCTAGATGATCAGGGAATTGAAGAATAGAGGGTAAAACACACTGGCCATATTTAACTTGCTGCAGCCAGAGATTTATAGCTTGGTTGTTGACATGGCTGGGACATCACTGCTGAATTTTCTGAGTATTAAAATTAATGTCTTTGTTGCAGGGCTGTGACATAGCTACTGAAATAGACATCATCCATCTACCGGGCCACTAAATTGCCCTGATTAGCAAGAATGATCCATTGAGTTTTCTCTTTACATGTCTGCTGCCTCCTCAGAGTGTGGTCTGCACATAAAGTGTATTTCCTTTGAGTCACTCAGGAAACTATGTGGTAGAGTATAAAATGCCAGTTCTGCCACTTACCAGCTCTCTGGCCTTTAGCAAATCACTTAATCTTGTAGAAACTCACCTTCCTCATCTTTAAAGTGGGCAGTTGCATGCCTACCTTCTGAGAGGACCAGAAATCATGTAAGTGTGTAAGTTAGGGTTCTTTTGGTTGCAGGCTACAGAATCCAACATTGAGTAGTTTGAGCAAAGCTATAATGAAAGGGAGTATTGACTGGGAGCACATTGGGCGTGCTCACAGAGCCCACACAAGCTGGAGCAGCCACACTGGGGACGGTAGAAACCGTGGCCCCATGGATCTCAGTAGCAGAAGTAACCGACTTTAGGGTTCTGTCTTTTCTGTGACCCAGACCCAGTGAAGTTCCTGGGAGAGAGCTGTATGGGTTTAGTATGGGCCCGGGGCCTGGCTCACAAGGAGGAGGCATCTTTCTGGGACCTGCTCTGTGTTTGACGGATGGTTCTCAGAAGAGGTGGGGGCATGGTGAGCTGGGTGGTCATTCCAGGGGCTGTGGGGGGACACAGTGTAGAGCAGACACAGCAGGCATGTGGAGTGGCAAGTCTGCTCTGTGACGAGAGGCCCGCTGGTTGTCTGTCTGGCTGTCTGGCTGTCTGGGCTGCTTGTTTGAGGGCTGGGTGGAGGGTGAGGGATAGTTGGCATGCTGAGCAGGTGCTACTCGGGAGCCCCTTCTGAGCAGCCGGGCCCCCGCCTCTGTGCCGAGGACATCTATGGGTTTGTCAGCTCTGCTGAGGGAGCCAAATGACTTCATTCTAATGGGGCATGATTCAACGCAGGGGAATAAGTGATTGATGAAATGGGACCCAAATGGCTCCGAAGAGTTCATTCATTTAGCATGGGTAAGCAATTTGCTTCTAGGAAGACATTGACTCACTCTGACTGCCATTATACAAAATATCCCCAGGAATCTCTGCTCTTCGATTCCTATCAGTCCCTGTGTTCCCCTCTTCACCTATTTGCTCTTCGGCAAGTATACATGGCAGCCTTTGATTTGTGCCAGACACTGTGCCTGGCGCGGGACACTGTTGCTTGCAGGGAGCCCACAGCCCTAGTGGGTCAGGGAGGTGAGGTGGGGATGCTCTTCAGCCCACCTACCACTGCCTGAAAATAGATGCAGTACACTGGGGGCTTGACAAGAGTGTGTAAATAGGTGCTTGGGTGCACCAGCTGTGGGGCAGAGGTGAGCCCGTCTGCTTTGCTCTGGCAGCTGGAGGAGGCATTTTTCTTAGGACAGGTTTCCTGGTGAGGTCTGCCTGCGTAAGATCTCTAAGGAGATGCTCTGGAGTGAGTCAGTGGAGAGTGGTCTCCAAACAGGGGGAGGTGTCCTTCCTGCTGCTCAGCTGGAGGGACTCCCCGGTTCCATTGAGATAGAAGGGCAGGAGGAAAGGATGAGGGCAGGAGCTGAGGATAGAGGTGGCTTGAAAAACTTGGGAAGCTTTGGAATAGCTGCCAGAGAGAAGAGGGGAGGGGGCTGTGCCAGCATCCAGGCTCTGGTGTGGCCGTGGGCTGTCCTCCTACAGAACTTGGAGCCAGCTTCCACAGATCTGGTTAAGATCCGGGTTGCACCTACATACATCCCTGCCGTCTCTGTGCCACCCACCAGAAATCCGTGTTGCTCTTTTTTTCCTAGCCATTCTTGGTTGGCTTTGAAGTGACATCCTTAAACACAAATTCTGAATTTATCAATCATTAGGTGAGTGGTAACTTGTTATCTCTGTTCCCAGAGACTCAGTGGCATCATCTGAAGAGTGGGAGAATTAAGTACTTCCCTGCGACGCCGTGCCAATTAGGGATGATGTATGTAAGTGACTAGCGCAGCGCTTGGAGCGCAGGATAATAAACACAGCTGACATTTGTCGAGTGCTGACTTGGAGCCAGGCATTGTTCTGAGAACTTAGTCTAGATTAACTCATTTAATTTCCTAACAACCCTATGAGATCTATAGAATTATTACCCCCATTTATAGGTGAGGGTATTGAAACACAGAGAGGTTGAGTAACTTGTTGGGTCACACAGTCAGTAAGGTCACATGCTCTTAACCCTCACTTCTCTCGTGATAGATGCTCAGGAAGCAGCAGTTTTTCCTATTTGTCACAGGCTTTTCTTATTTTCTTTGGCTGACACATCACCCTTGTCAAGCACCCCGTGTTGTGCATCTGTGCAGTGTGGGTGGGCTGAAGAACACGGGCCTCAGAGTCCACCCCCTGCCTCGCCTCCCCGATCCTGGGCACACAGCCCTCTGTGCCTCAGTCTCCTCATCTCTGAAGTGGAGAGCACACTAACGTGTGGGCTCACAGGGTTGGTGTGAGGGCAAATGAGAGAGTGCCTGGAGAATGCTTCGCATGGTGGCTGATGTGCTGAGGACAGGATCGCCTCCTATTCCTGGTGTCCTGTTTAAGGCAGGCCCACTGTCTTCTTTGGGGCCCTGGAGCTGCACACGTGGGTGTGTGCAGGTGGGAGCTGAGAGAATCCCACGTGATACTGTTGTTGTGTACAAAAGGCATTTGGGAGCTCCTGTGCCAGTGACATGTGGCACCATTTACAAAAGGGCCTGACATTTCTAGCAGTCTGGATACCTAACTTAGCACGATGAAGCTGGTGGTTTAGCATTTAGAAGTTTTAATCGGCAGGTGGTGCCTTACTTGTTTTGTCAGGGTAGGGAACATAAAGAGTGCTCCCCTAGCTCAGGGGTTCTTTTGCTCTCTGCATCCCTTTGGCCATCTGCTGAAGCCAAGGACCCCTTCCCTGGAAAAATGTTTAAATGCATAAAATATATCACGGATTCTAAAGGAAACCAAAGAGTTTGAAATTCAGTTATGGAAACATAAATTATACTGTAGAAATGGTGTGTCTTTACTAATACATTAAACAAATATGGTGGTGAAGGAGTGACAAAAATGAATATTTTGAGATACCTGCAGCATATAGAAAATAACTATTTCTTTTAATGACAAAGTCACGGTCGACCCTCACTCCACTGGTTTGTAGCAGCAGTAATATTCCTCTGATTCATAATTGAAGGGCATGCTCAATTTTAGTTAGAAGTTAGTGAAACAAAGATGTAAGTTTTTCCCCCTTCACATTCATGCAGCCCCTAAGTTTCGTGTTTTTACTTTTTAAGTTTTTTAGAGACAGGGTCTCAGCTGGAGTGTAGTGTAGTGGCCCAATTATAGCTCATTGGAACCCTGAACTTCTGGACTCCAGAGATTCTCCCACCTCAGCCTCCTGAATATTAGGGACTATAGGTGTACACCACTATGCCTGGCTTATTTTTGAATTTTTTTGGTAGAAGCCTGTTCTGCTTTTATTTTTAAATAGAGTCTCTATCAACCTGGCTAGAGTACAGTGGTATCATCATAGCTCACTGCAACCTGAATTCCTACACTTAAGCAATCCTCCTGCCTCAGCCCCTCTGGTAGCTAAGACTGTAAGCACGCGTCATCACGCCTGGCTAAGTTTTATATTTTTTGTAGAGACAAGGTCTTGCTCTTTTGGGTCTCCAGCTCCTGGCCTTAAAGTGATCCTCCCACGTCAGCTTTCCATAGTAGTAAGATTACAGATGTCAGCCACCATGCCCAGCTCCACCCTAAATTTTGATCAGGTTAAGAAACCCCTGTTAGGTGCTAGCTTAACTTTAGGAGAAAACATAAGTCCATGTGAACAACAAAGGTTTGTAGCCCCCCCAGTTTTTCTATCAACTGAATATCTCCCTCCAGCATCTGGTAGATGGTAGGTACTGTATTTCCCCGAAAATAAGACACTGTCTTATATTTATTTTTTCTCAAAAGGACACACTAGGGCTTATTTTCAGGGGATGTCTCATTTTTATTAAGTATAATACAACAATCTACATTTATTCAAATATAGTTAAGTCATCTTCTTCTGGAACCTGACAGGGGAGCCAACCTTGTTGGTGGGGCTGGCACTAGTGATGCGTGAACTCCTTTCCCCTAGCCGTTTGCGCGTGTACAATAGGATGCCTGCGACCGAGGTTATCACACATGCACCTGTGCAAGTGTGAACAGCTTGGAGAATGGAGCTGTGGCAGATAAAAGGTATTCCAGTCTTACTGCTCTGCACCGGTGTGGCTATACAGATACGCTGCATAACCACACCCATCACTAGGTCTTATTATCGGGGTAGGGCTTATATTTAACAAATGCATAGAAATCCTGCTAGGGTTTATTTTTTGGGTAGTTCTTATTTTCGGGGAAACAAGGTACTATGTTAGGTATTCTATACATAGTAACTTTATTTATTTAACATTTTTTCTTTAATTTTGGAATAGTTTCAAATTTATGGAAAAGTTACAAGGGTAAAGGATTCTCTTTTTCCTGAGCCTTCTGAGGGAAAGTCGCTAAGAGAAGCCCTGTCCCTTCTGAGTATGTTGGTGTTTCTTTCCTACGCACAGGGACGTTCTCCTGTATAACCTCTGCCCAGCCACCACAACTAGGATCCTTCACCATGACCTTCCAATTCTCAGACTCATACGTATCTCATCAGTTGTCTCAGTAATACCCTTTGTAGCCCAAGGATCCTGTTCAGGGTCATGCCAGCTTTTAATCTGGAATAGTTTCTCAATCTTTCCTGGAATCTTATGACCTGGATCCTTTTGAAGCGTCTAGGCCAGTGATGTTGTGTTAATAGAATGTCCTTCAGCTTGCATTAGTGTCTGGTGTTTTCTGGGTGACCCTTCAGTCCGTGCACCTTTGGTAGGAAAACCACTGTAGTGATGCTGTTCTCACTGTGTCCCATCCCATGATACGCGATTCCATTTGTCCCGTTCCTGGCCATGCTAACTTGATAACTTTATGAAAGCGGCATCTGCCACGTGTCTTGACTATCTGTTATTCTTTTTCCCTTTGTATTTGGGGGAAGTGTTTTGAGTCTCTATAAATATACAGATCTTTAAATCTCACATACTGGTGTTAGCATTCTTTTACAATTTTTGGCCAGATTACCCTTGCTCATCTTGCATCACTGGAACTTTCCCTTTGACCAACTTCTCCAACATCTCCCCGCCCTTCCTCTGGCAGCCACTGTTCCACTCTTTAAGTACTTCCTTGCTTTGTGGCACAACAGAATGCCGTAGAGCTGTATCTTCTGTTTCCCCCGATTTTCCTAGTCCCAATACTGGAATTGGCCATTTCTCTGTGTACCTCTGGTTTCTTACAACTCACAATTTATCTTTGACCTGTTCCATGGCTCCATAGGGTGGTGGTTATTGTCCACCACTTTGCAGGTGGGAATACTGAGGCTCTTTGTAAGTAACTTTCCAAAGTCCCAGAACTGGTAAATGGCAGAGCCAAAATCTGAACTTTGTAAAACACTGCGTATTTGTGAATGCGAATTCAAAAAACTACATTTCCATCTCTTAAATGATGAGGCTGGACCTTATAGAGGTTTGTTACCCAAGGTGCACATCGTAGCAGGTAACTGAGATCAGCTCAGATCTCCAGTATCACTATGCTGGTGCCTCCCAACTGGGCCTCACCTGGCTGCTTCTGCTTTGTGTGAGTCCTCGTCCTCTACTTCAGACAGCAGCAAACACGGAAAGGCATTCTTTGTAGTGTTGTGAAAACGATGACCCGCAGCTCTGAGGGATGACAGTTTCATGATGGGCAAGCCAGGTAACTGATGAGTCTTTCTTTTCTAGCAGCTGTTAGTGTTAGAAGCTCAGCCCTCAGCCTTGTTCTGGCAAAGTGATGGGCTGTCATTCCCCACTCCTCCTGAAGGTGGTGCTCTTTGACTGTGGCCTGAGCCAGAGCCTGGCACCTTCATTTGGTTTTAAAAACCAGAGCTAGCCACATATGTTTGCATAATGTAAGGGTGTTCTCTTTTAAAATTGTTCCCTTAATATCAGATGCCCATTGTCATTTCAGGAAAAGCAACCATCAGACTATGAAGAACTAATTCAGGTCTTACAGAAAGAGCAGGACATCTATACCCATCTGGTAGAATCTCTGCAGGAATCAGACAGGTAAGGGGTTTCTGTTTGGATGTCACACACATGTGAGTGTGAACACACACACCTTGAATAAGTGCTGGTGCCTCTAAGGCAGCACAGCCCTATCATTTTGCTTAGCAAGTTTATTTGGCTGATAATTGCTATATTTCGTTGTATATACCTGTTTTCTATCGAGAATTGTCTGATTTTTGGCAATGAAATTAGGAGGAAATACAATAATTGCTCAGATGTCTAAATTCTTTGTAATATATTTAGAAATTGCTTTTGTGTCTGTTATCTTATGTGATCCTCACAACTGTTCTATCAGATAAGTAATAATGGTATCTCTTTTTTCCACAAGGCCATGAAAACTAGGAGAGCTTAAGTGACTTGTTCAAAAGCCTCATAGGTGTTGAGTGGCAGACCCCAGAATCCAAACAAGTCTCTGTGTCTCGGGGCACCTTGTCTCTGCAGAATTACTGAAACAATTTGGTGCCAGTGTGGTCTGGTGAGAAGAGCCAATTATGGGCTAGTGGTCTTGTTCTGGCCCTGGCTCTCCCACTTCCTACCTCTGTGTCCTCGGGCATGTGGCCTGCTCTGGCTTCTGTTTGCACATCTATAAATGCAGGGTTGGCCTCAAGGAGTTCTCACATAAAGAAATCATTTCTCTACACAGTGGGGTAGTTATAGTTGAAAGGAGTTAATGTCTAGAATTCATTTTAAAACAGTACAGAAGCAGAGGAAGTGGGTAGGGATATGGAAGGAACAAGGCTAGCCGTGCGCCCTGATTGTCGGTGCTGCGGTGTGGTACATCAGTTTCTCTTCCTTTGTGTGTTTAAAATTTTCCATAATAAAAAGTCTCAAGCCTGGGCCTTCCCTGCCCTCCTCACCTGCCCTGTGCTCTTGCTGGAGTGAGCTCTTCCTCGTTCCCCGGGCTGTGCGCTCTTGCAGACTCTGCCTCCACTCGTGCTTCTTACCAGCCTCCTTCCCTCTTTCCCCTACTTGGTCCCCCACCAGTCCCTTTGAATTAAGCTTTTAGAATTTAGCCTTGAGTGTCACCCACCTAATCCCCAGAGCAGCCCCCTGGCTTGCGTTGGATGGTCATCCTGTGCCCTCGTCTGTGTCTACTGTTTCCTTATCGCACGGGGAGCTGCCCAGGCCGGGGGTAGAGTAGGCATTCAGGAAACTTCTGGGCAGCACGCCCCACCCCTCAGTGCTCATCTCCCATATTATGAGATCATTTCCAGATTTTTAAAGCTGAACTGAGTTTAGAGAAAATGAAAACATGCTGATGAAGGGAGTGGGCATCACTGTCTGAAAGGGAGCTTTTTCAAGAAGCCTCAGCTTCTGGCCATTTTCGCTTGGGAGAGGGGTTGAGTCATGTGGGGAAACTCCCAGAGGAATGGACACATTTCAGTTGTGCAGCTTTTCTGGGTATCAAGAGGCCCTGTGGGTGGATGTGGCTGCCCTCAGGCCCCCTCGGCACTGTGAACGGCTCTGAGTTTCATAGTTTCTCTTAATGAATAAAAACATGGATGGGACTGAGGCAGGTCGGGCCTATGACTAACAAGGATGCTTAACAGGTTTCCTGTTCGTCTTCAGACTTATGGGGAGACATACTTGGTTCCAAATACCAGCTCTGCCACTCAGCAGCTCTGAGCTCTTGGATAAGTGCCTCCGTGAGCACCTGAGCCTCAGTGTGTTTATAAAATTAACTTTGGGTGATCCACCTACCAACCTGCCTCCCTATCTGCCTACTCTATCAGGTTGTTTTGAAACGAGATGATACTGTGTAAAGCCCCAGTACTGGCCAGCACATAGTGAGCACTCACTAGTATGTGGTAACACTTCTTAGAATAAAAGCAACATGAAAAGCTTACATAGGCCTTGATATCCTAGTGTGCCTGGCTGTAGCTGGGGGATCAGAAACCTCAGCGGACAGAACTGTGGGCTGAGGCAGGTGGACCTCCCTTCTATAACTCCAGCACTGCTCACTCTCCGGAAATTAGCAGTAAAGGTGGGTGACTGGAGACATGATGTGCTGTGATTAAAACTGGAAAGCGAGGAAGGAAAGTCATCGTGGGCAGCTGTGTTACCTAATCCCTGTACTTTTCCTATTTATTCTTTATACCCGCACTCAAAGTTGCTGCTTTATCCTCATATTACAGAAGTGGATGTGTGGCTTCCGAGATGGTAACATCTTGCCCAAGGTTCACAGTTAGGAATGATCAAAGCTCAGATCTCCGTGCTCCTATTGATGTGCTATCCAGCATGAGGACTAGCACCGTTAGCACTAACCTGTAAATCAGGGTTTCTGGGCCTCAGTGGTGTTGGGATTTGGGGTGGGTAATTTTTTTGTCATGAAGGGATGTCCTATGCATTGTAGGATGTTTAGCAATCCCTGACCTCTGCCCAGATGCCACTAGCACACCTGCTCCCTCTGCACCAGTGGTAACAGCCAAAAATGTCTTTAGATGTTGCCAAATGTCCCCTGTGGAGGAAAATCATATCCAGAGAATTGTTGCTGTAACTCATGAAAACTACCAGTTTTGGCTCATGAGTGTCATTTTTTGCAAAGGCATTGGGCTCCATGGAAGGAAGGAGATGGTGTTTGCTGAGTGTCGGGTGTGTTATGCACTGTGCAGGCTCTTTCCAGTGTCAGGTCTCAGTTAATCCTCAAAACAATCTTGAGGTAAAGGTATTGTTACCCCCACTCCCCGGGGGAGGAAATCCGGTCTCAGGCAGTTGAAGTGACCTGCCGGCAGGCATGGAGCTGCATAGTGTGCTGTGTTATTTTGAGCTTGGATCTCTCTCTCTGACTCATTTCTGCTCCTGCCCGCGAGGCCTCCCCCTTCCTCCCCCCCAGTTCCAGAAAGAGGAAGGTACAGGGTTTTCGTTTCTTTCTGAATGAAGCACCTTTTGTTCTGCTAACTTTTCACACCTTGAAAAGATTCTGGAGCTGGGAAAACAGAAATGACAGACAGGGGAGCAGCAGCTGTGTACTTTTCACCCTGTCAGGAGATGGGAGCGGGAGTGAAGCAGTTAGCTTTCCCCAGCCCTGATCGCAGGAGCTTCACTGAAACCATCTTTTTTCCCCTAGTTAAATGTCTCTGCAGCATGACTGCATCCAAGGGAGTGCTGTGCTGTGACACCTCTGTAAGGTTTTCCATCAGCCTTACAAATTGATCATTATGATTGTCTTGAAATGGAACTAGGTGCAGGATGCAAGCTGGGCCCCTTCCCTTGCATAAAGACTACTTCACGATGAGCAGTCCTCAAAGCATCAAAGATTGGACATAATAGCTTATTTTCCTCCCAACATATGTTGATTTATGTGTGCAGTTTGACGGATGGAGTGGGAAGATGTCTTCGAAGGAGAGATGGTGCTTGAGTCTGACATACATATTTAGAGCAGTGTCTCCTAACCTTTTGGGGGCTGTGGACCCCTTTTGAAAAATCTGAGTGAAGCTTATGGGCCTTCTCCCCAGAAAGATCTGCATGTTCAAATATTTTTGCAGATGGTTTCAAGGTGTTGATGGACCTTAGGGAGCCTTAGGTCAGACACTGGACAGAGAGTGATATGTTTCTTGGTATGTAAAAAGGCCGACTTTCTGATGTGTTAATGTATTTCATCTTTAATGACGTTCGTATATACTTTGACCCAGTAATTGCACTCCTGGGAATCTTAAGAAACAACCTGAAAGTCAAACAAGGCTTAGGCACAGAGATGTACAGAACAGCATTATTGATGCTGTTTAGATGTTAGCTGGGGTCTCCACGTTCCCCTGAGAGCTGGATTTAAGATCTCTGCCAGCTGCATGTCATTAGAAGTAAGAAGTCTTTCCTACGGATTTGCACTGCTCAATACAGTATTGGGAGTGAGGGTGAGGGACAGGAAGGAAGAGAAAAAAATGAAGAGTGAGTCAACAATAAGAAAGAGGACCAACTGAGGGCTCAGAAGTCCACTGTGGTGGGACAGTACTCATAAGTGCATAGTACAAATGCGTCTTTAGTTTAGAAGGGGAGTTGTCCAGTTTCACATCAATGTGAAAGTGCTAAGCTATACAGAAAGCGTTCGTGGAACCAAAAGCTCAAAACCCAGAGGAAGCTGTGGAAATTAGCACCTCCGAGAATTTGCATCACTTGTAGGACTCTGTCCAGTAAACCTTCTCTATCTGCACTTTCTGCTTTGGTAGCCACAAGCTAAATCTTCCTTTTGAGCATTTGAAATGTGGCTAACGCACATGTTTGCATGTTTGATTTTATTAGATTTAAAGTAAGTTTAAATTTGAAGATGGCTAGTGGTCACTGTATTGAGCAGTGCAGAGAATTATATTATTTCCATCTGGTTATATTTGTAGCGAAAACTTGGAAATGACTCAGATAAATACTAACAGGGGATGCATTTTAAAGTAAATGGTGGAACAGTCACCTGGTTTAAATGTTATATCCTCATTAAAAATGATACTCACAGATAATTTCCAAAAATGTAGAAACATATTGAAGTGAGGCATGTCAATTCAGCGTTGTATGTCCCATGTTATTTCAACCTTGTAAAAATACAGGGAAAAAGAAGAGGAAACGCAGTCTGCCAAGTGTTAATTGGTAGTTGGAGCATGGAAAGAGTTTGTTTCATACTTTTATATTTAAAATTTCCTATAATAAACATGCATTTACTTTTATAACCAGAAAAAACACAGAGGACATAAAGATCACAGGAATGCTTGCTGAGCTTTGCATCTTAAAGCACAAATAGATCTGTTTTTAAAGTTCTGGTGTCTTGTTTTATCAAGTATCAACAACCTGCAGGCTGAGTTAGACAAAATTTTTGCCCTGCGGAAGCAACTGGAACATGATGTACTTTCATATCAGAATTTGCAGAAAACCCTGGAGGAGCAGATCAGTGAAATTCGGAGGCAGGAAGGTACGTGCTCTCTTCTGTGTATCTCCCTTTGGCTTTTCCTTTGGAGGGTGTGGGCCGAACTTTAAGGTAGTGCTAATGCTTCCTTAGGAAGTGAAGGACCCACTGGATTTCATCTGGGGTTCTTTTTGTGGCAACCATGTTGCTGTCGGCTTTCCCAGGGTGTATCCATCTGGCTTTGGCCTTCTTAGTTGAAGAGCCCAGTAAATTCTGTTAAATGCTACAGAGGGTCTGGTGTAGGAGAATTTCTTTGCTGCCTGTGTTTTTTGCATCATTTGATATTCCCAGCTCCAGATAACTTGGAGACTTGTGGTCCTTTTTTCCTGATAAACAGCCCTCATTACCCAAATATCTGGGCATTGCCATAGCACCCATTGCAGAGAGCCCAGGACTGCACAAGTGTGTGGGTGAAACTGCTATTGCAGGTTGGAAGGTTGTTCTTAGATTGTAGATTCATTCGGGGGTGAGGGTGGTTTATGGGGCTTGCTTTGCACTTGTAAACACCACAGTGCTATTTGGTCCTCTTGTTAGAACCTGAGCCCCTTGAAGTCTGGGTTGGTGTCCTGTCCCCTTATAGCCCAGTGCCTGGATCTGCACTGCTCAATACTATATTGAATAGAGCAATTATTGTAAAATTGGTAGGCTCAACATTTCTTGAGCACCTACTATGTATAAGGCATGGTTCTAGGCACTTTTCATCTCTGATCCTCACAGTCCCTGTTGGGGAGATTAGGCATTAACTTCATCTTACAGATGAAGAAGCTAAGGCTTAGCTGGAGGGTAGGGTGGGGTTTGATTTGCCTGGATGTGAGCCAGGATATCTTCCTTTGGAGCTTAGCTCTGTTTAGTATTCCACCCTGCATTGTAGATGTATCAGCTTAGTCTTGTTACATGAGGTACTGTTTGTGGATCTGTCTTACTCAATAAACAGCCTTTCTACTCCTCCCCATTTCCGCTCCTGGTTAGAAGGTGACCTTTGCTGCGAAGGAAGCAGACCCTTCCGTAGGGGACTGAGGTTCTTTTCCTCAGTTCCAGCCGGCAGTCTCTGCACTTAGTGTGCTTGCTTCCCAGGAGGGATCTGGGATCAGTGAAAAATAGATCAGCTACTTTTATTTCCCTTGAGTTCTCCCCTTGAGGGTCACATCTAATTTTTCTGTATTCTCACCTACACAGAATCACTCCCTCATTTAAACTGAAATCACCATTTGCTTGTGCCATTTAGAATGGTCTCCAGGCACAGCACTCGATATGCAAATTATAATTCAGGATTGGCCACAGTGAAAACCTACAGCCTAAGATAAAACTATACATTGAAATATCAGCCGGAGAGAAAGGGGAAATTACTTTTGCTCCAAAGGTGGCACTTTGAATGCCCGTTGTGTGCTTACGCTCCCTTTCGGTGCCACCTCCTCCAATTTAAATTGTGTAGATGGATTGCACTGGGATGGGTCTTGGAAGGATCTGATTCTGATATTCCTGTTCTCTTCCCTGTCCCCTCTATTTTTTTTTCTTTTGGCAGAAGAACCTTTTTCATTTTATAGTGATCAAACATCTTATCTAAGTATTTGCCTTGAACAGCACAATCAGTTTCAAGTGGAGCATTTTTCTAAAGAGGAACTTAAGAAAAAGGTATTGACTCTTAACTTTTAATTTTTTTTTTTTAAGGTTGTTTGTTGTCTCTTGGGTTCCTGATCAGAGGTGTAAGACTCTGAAAGCCCCTTTCCTGTCCTTCTCCCTGTCCTCTCTGCCTTGTCTTCATTGCTCCTGTGCTCCTGTGTACATCGCCCTGAATGCTCCCCTGCGTCCCACACGCCTCAGGCCTGCGCCCCAGCCCAGGCTTGCTCTCCTAGAGGAGAGGCTCTCCGGCCCCTCCGGTCACCCACCTCTCTTCTTCTTCCTAATCCAGACTGATGTCCTTGTCATAGTGATCTGGAATTGTCTGCCTATTTGTCTATATCCCCTGCTAGGTTGTGAACGTCTGAAATGTAGTGACTGTATCTCACCCATTTCTGATTTTCCGGTGCCTGGAAACGTGCATAGTAGGAGCTAATAAATGCTTTTGGCTGAATAAAGTCTCGAGTTTGTTTGATGATTCTCTTTATTTTTAATTTTGAACTGGAAAGTTTTTTTAGTCTGTTAATCATTGGCATGGTTAGAGTGGTTTAGGGTTTCTGGGTTCTAAGCACCATCGTTAAGAGCGAGAAGCATGAGAGTAGGGGAACCATGTGGTTTGTTATAAAATCATTGCACACGTGTGGCTGGGATTCAGTTTCTGCCTTGGAACAATTCCCATTTTGGTAGAGGAGACAGGAACGCAAACAAATCATTGTAGTATGGCGTGTAAGGGTCACTGTGATGGCGGGTGCAAGGTACAGAGGCAGCAGAGGAGAGGTCAATTGCCAGGGACGTGCGGGTGGCCTCCTTGGTCAAGGGAGTCTTCTCAACAGAAAGGAGACTTGAGATGGGTTTTGAAGGATGAATTTGGAATTTGTCCAGGTGGAAGCCTTTCTCAGAGAAGAGAAAACAGCCTGTATAAGGCACAGAAGTAAGAAATAGCACCGTAAAAATTTGGGTATTTTGAGAGTAGGGCATGGGGCATTGAGACAAGTGTTGGTTTTTGAAGATGGAAAAATGGAGGTGCCAGTAGGTGCTGCTGATGTCCGCTGTGGCTGTGGGAAGGGCAGGACGTGTTTCCGTTGCTTGGCACTTAGTAAATGTCGCATCAGAAGGTCTGTTCTTCTCACTAGAACCTCCTTGAGGATTGGGTCCAATTTTCATCCCTGTTTCGACGAGTTGAGCATCTATGTGCAGTCAGGATAGGATTTTCCACTTTATTGGAAGAGCTAATGATTGTGCCCATCAAGAAGTTTTTGGAAAATTCCTGGCCATTGGGATTCGAAACTTGTAGGAAGCAGCGAGTGTCTGCTCAGTTGCTTATGTGTCTGGCCCAGCAAGACTTATGCCTTAGGAAGGAGCACTGGCGAGCTGGGTTCAGGCCTGGTTCTGCCTCTGTGGAGGCAGCTGCTCTTTCCCATGGGATCAGGCACCTCTGGTTGTTGCATCTCATTTAGTTCCCTGGGCATCCCAGGTGTGAGACCTTGGGCTGTGGTTCCTCCTTGTGAAATGGGAATACTCACACTAGCCTGTCTGCTTAGCATTTGTGCAAGGAATGATTGACTGAAGCCTACAGGACTATTTTAGTCTTAGCTATAAATTGATTCCTAATTGACAACTGTTACTATTACTGACCTTGCTAGATAGGTAGTCACAGAAATGAATACCTGTAGAATAAGGTCAGTACTGTAGAATAAGGCTCCAACAGTCTCAGGAACTTTAGCCTTGGGGGAAGTTTTCCTCTAGAGGGTCTTGTATGGAAGGCAGAAATAGTATTGGCTAACATTGGCTGAGCAGGACCAAGGACTTCAGGGCGTTGTGATAACGGTCATGTTCGGTTCTCACGGTAACCCATCCTGCACGTGAGGAAGCTGAGGCTTACATGAGGCAGCTCGCCCAATTCTCTTTGCCTTAGCGCTGTTGGCTCTGGGGTGAGAATACCAGCATGCCCAACGTTACAGCTGGCGGTTTTGTCACTGTATGTGGGGCATCCTGAAGGCTAGACCCAGGCAGCCTGATTTTCCACATCTGTGACGCAGAAAGTCTGGGAAGCGGGGTGGCTCGGGAAGCCAAGGTCTGCTACTGGCTGGGCAGTTTTCTGCTCTCATCTTTTAGGTCAGTGACCTCATACAGCTAGTGAAGGAACTGTATGCAGACAACCAGCACCTGAAGAAAACCATTTGTGATCGTTCTTGTGTGAGTTTCCAGGGAAATAGTGGACTCGAGGCAGCAGGACAAACCAAGGTAAGAGGAAACATTCTTGTTATCATGTGTAAATTACAAAAACATAAGCACCCAAAAGATTTCTCAAGACTGTGTCTGTCCTGGGAGGTCTATAATGGAAATTCTCTGAGCTGCGCCTGTAATCCCAGCTACTTGAGAGGCTGAAGCACGAGTATCTCTTGAGCCCGAGTTTGAGGTCACCATGAGCTATGACTATGCTGTGTCACTGTACCAGGGCGACAGAGTAGGATTCTGTCCCCCAAAATAAAAAATTTCTGTGAGGTTGCTTGTTTTCTTAAGATTATTTGTTGGTTGTTTATGCATTGTTGGAGAATTTGGTTGGAAGTTACCGCATAGGAGGGATTTGGATGGTGTACTCAGCTTGGTGAGCGTTGAAAACCAGGAACTGTGCAGCTCTGGGGCCCCTACCTCTCAGTGCAGGGTTAGTGCATGAAGCACTCGGCACGGGTACTGGCACCTCATTCGAGTGCTCAGGAAGGATTAATTACTATTATTATTACTTATATTATCATGCTTAGAAAACTAAGTGTTTTGGGAGCATAACAAAGAAATATGGATTAAAGAGCATAATTTAATTGCACTCAGGTATTTGTAGGGCTTTCATGTTGAACAATGAATAGACCTTGTGTGACTCTCAAGGGCAGAAATGGTACTCAGAAGTATAGAGTGTTTATTAAGTATTCTGTTAATAGTAACAGAATAAAATTCAGTTTGTCAGATCTGATATAATTTCATGAAAAGGAGGACTTTGCTAACAGTTTTGACTTCATAGGTTATCAGTTATACAAAATTCATAAAGCCCTCAGCATAGGGCCTGGCATGTAGTAGGTACTCAGTGAAACATAGCTATTATTTATTTTTTTAAATTAATGTATTATTTTTTTGAGACAGAGTCTCACTGTGTTGCCCTCAGTAGAGTGCCATCACAGCTCACAGCAACAGCACACTCTTGGGCTTAAGCTACAGGTGCTGAGCCACCCGCTACATTTTTGTAGTTGTCATTGTCGTTGAGCAGGCCCAGGCCAGGTTTGAATCTGCCAGCCCTGGTATATGTGGCTAGTGCCCTAACCACCGAGCTGTGGATGCCGAGCCTTTATTTTTATTTTTTAGTAAGTTAGTGGCAGAGTTGAAACTTGGAATGCCATGTGTTAAGAGTACTTTGCTCAACTCAATGTAGGAGAAACCCTTTCATAGCCACAGGAGTTGGGAAGGAACTACTCTCTATTTTCCTCCAAGCCCAAGGAGATTTATCTCCTGTATTAGAAGGTCATAGGGGGCAGTGCCTGTGGCTCAGTGGCTAAGGCGCCGGCCTCATATACTGAGGGTGGTGTGTTTGAGCCCGGCCCCGGCCAAACTGCAACAAAAAATGGCTGGGTGTTGTGGTGGGCACCTGTGGTCCCAGCTATTTGGGAGGCTGAGGCAGGAAAATGACCTGAGCCCAGGAGTTGGAGGTTACCGTGAGCTGTGATGCCACGGCATTCTACTGAGGGTGATAAAGTGAGACTCTGTCTCTAAAAAAAAAGGTCATTGGGGACCTTTCTTGGGCAATTTCTGGATGGAAGGGACAACAAAAGCCATATTGCACTGGTCTCTTTTTGGAAACTTGGAGAGAAGCAGAGAACACTCGGTGACCAGAGCCATTGGGGGATCCTAGGGATCATCTTTTTTAAAGATGGAAGAATTTTTCACCAACATTTTAAATTATGAAAAACTTCAGACATAGCAAGGTGAAGAGAACTTTACAGGTAGATTCTGTTCGCAATTCCCACCCATCCATCATCATGCTGTCTTATCTTTTTGATAAATTTTAATTGAAATTGCAAACATCAGTATCTTTCCCCTAAATACTCCAGCATAAATTTTTAGTATATGTTTATAGTTATTTTTTTCTTTTAAGGTTAAATTTATATACAATGAAGTGTAGAAATTGTGAGCCTCCATTTGCTAAGTTTTTGCAAGGTGTGTGTAGCAGTGTAAGCCAGACTCTGACCAGAGCCCTGTGTCCTCTCTTGCTAACCCCCCAGAGCCCCCACTCAGCTGCTCTTCTGGTTTTTGTCCTACCGTGGAATAACTTTGCCTGTACTAGACCTTCATGTAAATGGAGACATACAGTGCATTCTCCTTAGTGCAGACTCTCACACAGCATTGAGATTCACCCATGGTGTTATGTGAATCAACAGTTTGTTCCTTTTTATTGCTAAGTAGTATTTCATTGTGTGAATATATTATACTTGTTTATTCATTCTGCTACTAATGGACACAGATAAAAGGTAAGGTGGACATTCACGTATAAGTCTTTGTAGGGACATTCTCCCCCCACCCATCTCTTGGTGAGTGCCTATGAGTAGAATTCTGTGTCATAGGGTTATTAGTTTTATAAGAAATTGCTGGTACTTTTCCAAAGTGGTTTAACATTTTATGCTCCCACCGAGGTTGACAGTCCTAGTTGGTCTTTTCACTGGGGAGTGTCTAGGAAGGCAGTAGAGGAAGAGCGTTCCTCCCCCCATTTGTAAGCTTTTGTGTCTTACTAATTACACTTCCACGTCTCCTCTGCTGAAAGCTTGATGACTTGGTAGGACGTGGCTTTTGATCATCAGTTCTTTTTGATCCTCATTGTACATTTGGATATGGTCCTGGGAAGTTTCTGTAAAACTAAAGTCAGTTTTGTTTTTCTTCTTCCAAAACAAGATTTCTCTTCTAAAAGGAAGATCAGAAGAATTTATGGTTTGCTGGGAGAGTTGTGGGGGTAATTGACTAATAGCTGGAATTCAGAAAATGAAACTGTTAAGCTAGAGCCATAGATCCCCATATGCCCAACATGCCTGACAAGTGACCCAGTGCTCAGATTTTAACACTGCAGGGTGGAGCTCACTGCTACCTGGTGAGATGAGGGTTGGTACAATTTTGAGACACCTGTAAGTGATTCCTTCCTGGGATCTGCCACTGTTCTTCTTATTGTCTGTTTGGTTAATCCAGGTATCCCATGACTAAAACTTTGCTCCTCCAGAGACATAAGGACTGATGGCTGTCTTGAGAACTTTGCACTGTCCCTTTGTAAAATGCAGGGGCTTTGGGATTTACGCTTTCAAGCATTTGGGATTTATGCAGTCTTTATAAATAACTGTCCTTCATATCCCAAAGTGTAAAGTTATCGCCAGGCAAGCGTGATACTTCTTCTCATTAGAGATGAAGACTTTTTGTCGGCAAAATGACTGTGTTGTGGGGACTGTCCGTCTCAGATGTGTAACAGTCCAACAAGAGGTTTATGCCTTGTGCTAAATGGGAGAAGTGTCGCATAAATGGAGCATACCATAAATTTCATTTATTGCTTTTTTGCTATTTGATATTTTCAATTCTATCAATAGCTATTTTCCACAATCTTGTTAGTTTTATGTAATCTGAAAGTGAATTCAGCAAAGGCAGGATGGCAGCGGCACAACAGACAGCATGTTTAATTTGCAGCCGCTTAGGAAAGGCCGAGCAAGGGCAAGGGGAAAGTTATTTCTTGGGGAATTTGTCCTTAAATTACGCTTGATCTGGGCAGCCGTGGGTGATTTGCCAGAACTAGCAATTCTAACTTTGGCTAATTTTTATTTCATGGCTTTGGCATTTGTTTCTGCCTCGTTCTTGTTTGTTGTTTTGCATTTTAAAAAAAGACGTCACTGACTTATTCATACATATTCATGCTGCACGCTTTTTTTGGGTTGCGTTTTCACATCATTCCATGCTCCATGTAGCTTCTGGCTAGCAAGGAGGACGAGAACACGACCAAAATTGGAAAGGATGACGAGCGTGATTTCCTGAGTGACCAGCATTTGGAGCAGAGTAATGAGGTAGGAACATGGCAGCTAACTCCTTATTTCATCCGCCCCACTCTGTGCCCAGGCCACTCTTCCCGTCTAGAATGAGTACAGTGGGTTTTCTGTTCATTGAGTGCCTGCTGTGCCCATGGAGAGCAAGACTAGATCTTTCCACTCTCAGAAGTTACAAACTGGGTGATGGAGCCAGCCATGAGACATGAAAAAAGACGTATAGTTGGAAATAAAAAAGGGGTGGTTGTGGGAGAGTTATAGGCATTGAATATTGGACCTGGATAGATCTTTACAGCTTGAATCCAACCCACTTTATTTTATGCATTGGAAACGGGCCCATGAAAGATGGGGATTTTTCCAGGGTAAGCATAAGTTCGTGATAGAATTGGGGTAAGGACCCTTGTGTCTGACTGCTATGAGGTCCCAGCTCATTAGACTGCCATGTAAAGAGTTGCTGATGGAACCACACTTGGTCTCCCGGTCTGGAGCCCAGCTTGCTGTCATCTGGGCGTTGTGGTCATTTGTGGTCCACGGAGAAGGTTTTTCTAGTCACGTGCATGCTGAGCATTTGAAGAAGGCCTTCTCCAAGGCTGAGAGAACCCGAAAGACTGGTGGTGGGGGGACAGGATTCTGCAGATTGGGCAGGTTAGGTTTTTCAGGTTGTGGAGTTGTAAATAGGAGATAATAAACGGTAGGCAGTTTTGGAGAGCAGAGTAATTAAAAGTCGGGCTTTGAAAAAGAGAGACTTCCTTTTGAGTCTTGGATTTGCCACCACTGTCTCTGGGACCTTGGTTAACCATTATTTTAAGCCTATGTTTCCTCATCAATCAAGATAATAATACTTCATTTTAAGATTGTTATGTTATTCAGAGGCATGTAATAAATGCTCAGTAAATGATAATGATTACTGTTTTTATTATTAAATTCTAGGATTTTCCTTCTTTGGAGGTTGCTTGTTTGATGGATTTAATAACTAGATTGGTGGCAAACAAGACTCCATAAATAACAGCTCATCTGTGTGGGTCTTGTGTTCCATTAAAAAAATCTTCATCATTTTACCACTGTAGAGAGATGGGGGTGATGGTTAGTGTGTATATCACCAGCAGTAATGAAGTCAAGAGGAGTTATTTATAGACTGGTAGAAGAAATTTACAACTTTGGTTGGGGAGAAAGAATGCTAATTGCCGCACCTCGAGGCCTGCTCGGCACAGGCTTTAACTGGATGCATCCTCGGTACCACTCCTGTGGGACCCTCAGTGACCCACAAAGGTGGATCCATAAATAACATCTCCATGGGAATGAGGACCTCTGCACTTTCCTAATGAGACAAATCAAGGCCATGTTAATTAGTATGTGTCTGTAAAGACTAAGTTAGCCTTCTGATGTGTCACAAGTGTCTGATATACACTGCAGGAATATACTAAATACCCACGTCATTGATAGTTAATGGAATGGGTTCTGTACCCTTCTTAGGAAGGACTTAGAAGGAGTAGGCTTTGTGTGGAGAGAGAACACCAATCTGGCATAGACCCGTAGTGAGTTAAGACGCTTAATGCAAGCCAGTCATCTCATTTCACTGTCCTGACCGCCTTGGGAGGTAACATTACTCCCCATTTTATAGATGAGGAAACTGAGGGTGAGGAGGAGTGATGTTAAACACCTGTATCCTCTTTCTAGCATGTCTCCCTGCATTAAACTGTGTGTGTGTGTGGACCTGTGTGCCTGTGTTCCTCTCACCCCGTTTCTCTATCCTTCCCTTCCTCTGTGTTCCACTATTTGAACAGATACCTTTATTTGCAGATTTTGGAGGATCGTTTCAAAGGGTGCTGCAAAAACGGTTATTTAGAGTGCACAGATTCAAGTATTTTAGACTACGATGGGGCCCACAAACCTGGTTGCCCTGGAGACCAAAACCTGGAAGAAGGCGCCGTGCTCGTGAACCTGCTTGCCCCTTTCTTCAATGAGAAGGCCACATTGCTGCTGGAATCCAGGTAGACATTGCTTTGTCTCTCTGGTTTAAGGGGAGAACAAACTCATTTTGCTAAATGGATTTAGATGATGGTGCTGTGCAGTTTACCTGAGAGAGCTCCTGAAATGGCCTGGAAGGAATCTTGCCAGTCATGCAGTTAGGTAATTATGCTGCCTGTGAGTGGCTGCGAGGGGACTTTAGCAATGCCTCATGCAAGCCCATTATAGAGAGGAGAAAGAAAGCTTTCCTCGAAAATTATTCCTGGGAGCCCCAGAAAGGGCTGCCTTGCTGTCAGTGAGAAAAATCAGCCCTACTGAAATCTCTTCCACTTCCCACAGTAGCTTAAAAATACCATTGTAGTTGTGACTCTGCTGTTTTATGAGGAGCTTAAATTAAAATTCTCTTCTCATTATATCTGGTGGGAGTCATTCCTAAGTGAGAAAATACTACAAGTTGTTTTTCTTCAAACAAAAAAGGAGAAACAGTCAGAACATGTGTATTTTTTCAATTAATCCTTTAAGAGCAGTTTCCCCCCTTTTCCTATTCTTCCTACTCCATCCATAGCAGCCGCTTGGGCTTTGCAGCCAGCATCTCTCAGTGCCTCAGTTTCTCTGGCCACTCCTTAGGGTTGCTATGAAGAGTAAGAAGAAAGGTATACAAAAAATGGCCAGCCTGTGATACATGCCCAACAGAGGTTTTCAGTTCTCTCTTCTGGTGTAGACCGAAATGGAGCTAGTAACTATTGCCCATGACTCCTGGCAAGAGCCAGGGGCCATAGAATTTCTTTTACTAGGTATCATTGATAAGCTAAGCCTTGTGGAGGTTTCTTAAGCTAAAAAAGGATTGCGGCATTCTGTTTTTTTGCGAGCTCAGCAAGGCTAAACCCTTCCCCAGTCTCTGACATCTAACATTTTTCTAGTGTCAGTAGCTGTTCTGGTTTATTATCACAGATAGTTAGGTGGCCATTGTCAGTGCTTGAGAAATAGAGGATTTCCTAAACATTAGGGTTTTAAACTTTATCAGAGTTAAAAGATACCTCTTCTTTCTGAAGGCCATAGAGGAATGCATAGTCTCCAAGTTACAAACATCCAACTTATATACAACTCACACCTAGGAACAGAGGCTATTAGAGGTAATAGGTAAATGTACCTGTTCCAGCTTACATACAAATTCAACTTAAGGACACACCTACAAAACTTACCTTGTCATTCCTAACCCAGGGACTACCTATACTGTGGGCTTTGGGGGGAGTGTGGTGAATGGGGTTGGGGGGAGGGGCTATGCTTCCTTCTGGCAGACAGGCCCTTTTCAGCCCCGCCTGGTGGTTGGGAGTCAGAAAGGTCTGGGTTCTAATCTTTGCCACTTGCTGGGGGATCCTGAGCCTGTTTGCTCATCTGTTAATGAGGGGGATTAATAATAGCCCTTGTGTCACAGTCTTATTGTGATGATTTGGTGCGGGTAAGGATTTGGCACGTAGTACGTGTTTAGTAAACCTCAGTTCCTTTCCCCTTATATCTTCTACTTGGCACAGATGCTCAGGAGGGAATATGAACAATATTTGGGCCTCTGAATAGACCCCTGGACTGAACTTTTGAAAAGGTCTTAATAACAGTGGTAGCTTACAGAATTCACTATTCAGATTTCCAGCAATGTAACACTCAAAATGTTTTATTTGACATCACCACCACTTTAGTATATTATAATGGCCTCTTTCACTACCTTTCACTACCGTTTGTAAAGTCTTTTCCCGGGTTTTATTGTGTGTTGTTTGGTGGTGAGTAATGGTCCTCTTCTGGCTAGCTGAGGAACAATTGTCATTATTTTTTATCTAGATTAAAGAGGGAGAGGAAAGTAGAATTTAGTTTAATATCCCTTGAAGCTTGAAATGGCAGAAGTATTTTTAAAGTCTGGGTTTACTATAGTTTAAGATAGTTTGTGTAACCTAGATGATCCTACATTAGAAGTGAAAAATGTACCTTACATTTAAATTTTGTGAATGCTTTTATTTTTTTAATCCCATTTCAGTGCTTGTTATAGCTATTTAATCTGAATGCAATTTACTCTGCCCCAGTCTAGATCATAGACATGAAGAGGGCCCTGTCCCTGCCCTCAGAGGACTCACTGGGGAGATAGCACCTGGGTGCGTGCATTTCCCGTGGTAGCAGGATGGGAAGGTCAGCACGTGTTTAAGCAGTGGCTGGAGCCTAGTCTGACCGCTTCACAAGGTTTCTGGAAATGGGGCAGGCAGGAGAAACTGAAGGGAGAAGGAGAGAGAACCAGCACTGACAAGGGCCGTTGTATCCCCTTCTCCTGACCACCCGCACCCCCAGCACCCCCAGCGCAGCTTCCTGCTCCTGGGAGTAGCAGCGCAGCTTCCTCACCTGCCTCTGCCCTGGCCTTGCGCCCTCTGGGCCCTTTTCATAATCTGACTCAGTGTCATACCTTCCTTTCCTTACTAACCTGTTTTCTTTATTTTTCCGATGATTTAAACATATTTACTTTAAAATCTCTTTCACATTGGTTATTGTTTCCACGTCCTCAAGTGTGAATTCTCTCATTTGTTGGATTGTTACCTTTTTTTTTTTATTAAGTCATTTGTACCTAGATCATAAATACATTTATGCCATTATAGGTTTCACTGTGTTGATTATTTGTACAAATCGGAGTGCTTGCATCCTACTAAGCGACATAGCCTTTACCCCTTTTACCCAATTACAGGATTAAGACGTCGATGCTTTTGTAATAGTGGATTTTGGTTGCGAGTTCGGTTTGTCTGTGCTGAGTCCTGGTGCCGGCTACCAGGTGCCGTCTACCCTTAGTCCGGCCGGCGTGGTGATTTTGAAGTTGCCTAACTTGGTCCTCTGCGGGCTTACTTTAGGGCCCCAAAATCTGTTTCCTCTTAAACTATTGGGGTTTAATTTCTGGCTCTGCTGCTTTCTCCAAATTCCCCCCATTCTAGCCTCTTTTTCTTTCTCATGGGCTATGGGTTTCCTCCTCTGTTTCTGATCTTTAGATACTTTCATCTTGATTTTGAGCCCTGTGGTTTATCTTCAAAAGTTTGTTGTTGTGTCTACTGTGCTGTCATTTGCATGTCATTAGAGCTGGATGAGAGGAGTGCTACAGGTAGTTCACCAGCATCTTGACGGGAAATGTCTGTCTCCGTTCATTCTTTACACAATAGCAGCCAGAGTCACCTTCCCAAACCACACATGTGACCAGGCCACTCCATCAGGGCCTTTCGGTGGCCCTCCTTCCCTGACCGTGGTGTGCCAGGTTCTTCACTTCTCCCCGCCTAGCTTCCTAGCCTCAGCTCCTTAGCCGTCACGTGATGCTGTTCATGGTGCTTTCCATGCTCAGGCTCGCCCCTCACCCCTCCCTCTGCCAACCTCTCCTTGATGTTGGAAGCCGTCTTCTGACATTCTGTCTGCCACTCCAGCTGGACACTCTGGGATAATTGCTCTCTAACCCTCGTGATTTGCTTATATACATCTGTCTCTGAAACCCACCTGAGTCCTCTTGGGGTGTTTTGTATCCCCAGTGCCTACTCTATTGCCTGGTGTAAGAAACACAAAAGGGCATCTTCTTGAGCTCCTCTACCCTGGGCACCATACTGGCGTTTTACACCCTGGAAAGCAGAGCCTGAGATGTGGACTTGAGTACAAGTGATTTATCTGGGATGTAACACCAGGCAGCCTGGAAAGCAGACGCTGAGATATGGACTTGAGTACAAGTGATTTATCTGGGATGTAACACCAGGCAGCAATAAGGAGGGCTCAAGAAGGGTAAGATAGCAATGGAATCAAAGCTGTGAAGTGTCCAGTGTAGATCTGGTTACTGCTGTGGGTGGTCAGTACTGCTGGACTTCAGTCCTGCTGGACACCTTCCGAGGGCTGTGTAGTCTGTGCCTGTGTTGTCCCTCTGAAGGTTGAAAGACTGCGGCATTTACCCAACAGCTCTCTTCTGCCACTGGTCAAGGGGTTCCCCCAGAAATATAAACTGTTTCACACCTCTATGCTGCCTTGCTGGCGGGCTCAGAGAGCTCTGGAAAAAGCGTCAAGGTGGTAGAGATGTAGAGAGTACCTCAGGTGGGACTGTCTGTGTCTACAGGAACTGCCAACACAGCTGCAGCTAAAATCAGAGGTGGGCCAATGGCAGGTGGCAAGGGACGTGAAAAGCATCTGCTACCTGTATGCCCTCTTGTCTGATCCTTGTGACTAGGCTAGGCACAGTGGCTTATGCCTATAATGCCAGCACTTTGGGAGGCTGAGGTGGGAGGATTGCTTGAGGCCACGAGTTTTAGACCAGCCTGGGCAACAGAGAGAGACCCTATCCCTAAAAAAAAATTTTTTTTTTTTTTTTTTGGGTGGTGTGTGCCTATAGTTTTAGGTACTTGGGAGGCTCAAGTGGGAAGATCCCTTGAGCCCATGAGTTTGAGTCTGCAGAGAGCTATGATCATGCTACCACACTCCAGCCTGGTGACAGAGTGAGACTCTGTCTCCAAATTAAGAAAGAAAAAAATCCTCATGGCTATTTTGCATACGGAGATTTATCTTCCTTTCAAAGAGTTAGAATTTGGGGCCACTTTTACCTGCCTTCACAGCCAGCCTCCTTTCTAATGTGTTTGTAGACCAGCTTCCCTTCACTGGCGTCTGTTTGTGAACACCCATTGTGTACCACGGTGGGTCGGGTCATTGATGGACTGACCAGGTTGGCCAGGTTTCACTGGCAGCCATGGTTGCCCCTGGATATAGGAATGGGGCTGGTGCCATGGGATGTGTGGGGGACCCGGAGATTGTCATGGACACGTCTTGGTTCTGCTTGTTCCTACCTAGGCCCAGCCTGCATTCACAGGTCCACATGGCCCACTTGGCTTGCTGTGTGTCTGTTGTCCTCTTGCATGTGAATAAACATGGTAGTACCTGCCTTGTTTGGTTGTCATGAGGTTCCGCAGGATAAAATGCTTGCTGTGGTTCCTGGCATGTTGCAGGTATACAACTATACTATATAGTGTAGATGGAATCTGAGCAAGGGGATGAGGATGTGGCAGAAAACTTGATTCTCTTGCTTTTTCCCTTTTGGAAAAACAGGCCAGACCTTCTGAAAGTGCTACGCGAGCTGCTTCTGGAACGAATATGCTTGGCCGAGCAGGAGGTTTCTGGAGAACACCTTGATGGTAAAACTGAGAAGACACTGCAGCACATAGCTGTTCAGCTGAGAGGTGAACTCGGACAGTTTGTCCAACCCAAGTCGTTTTCCAGACCACGAGAACTGAAGCCACCTTGGGAGGCCCAGCTCGTAAAGGCAGGCGAGTTGTCCAAGGTGGAGCTGAAAGATGCCTCAGCACAGACTGAGGCTGTAGAGGACAACCTGCTTGGATTCAGGCATGAGGGAACGAGAGAAGCTTGGGAAGAGAAACCCACCAGGGCCAGAGTCAGTGCTGAGCACCAGCCAGGGACCTTGTGCAGGAGGCCTGGGCAACTGGCCGTTCCCCCGTGTCTCCTCAGTGGGACTGATAGAGTAAGTTTTTCCAGATATTAATGACACATTTATTTTATGCAAACAAAACCTTTTAAATATTACCTCCAATCCAGGCTGGATGTGGTGGCTCATACCTGTAATCCCAGCACTTTGGGAGGCTTACATGGGTGATTGCCCGAGCTCAGGAGTTCGAGACCAACCTGAGCAAGAGCAAGACCCCATCTCTAAAAACAGCAAGGCCTTGTGGCACACGCCTGCAGTTCCAGCTACTCAAGAGGCTGAGGCAAGAGGAACACTTGAGGTTGCTGTGAGCTATGATGCCACAGCTCTACCAAAGTGATAAAGTGAGACTCTGTCTCAAAAAAAAAAAGAAAAGAATGAGACCCTGTCTCTACTAAAAGTAGAAAAATTGAGGCAAGACTATCGCTTGCCAAGAACTTGAGGTTGCCACAGCACTCTATTCAGGGCTCTAGAGTGAGAGTCTGTCTTAAACAAAACAAAACAAAACAAAAAACCCAAAACAAAAACCAAAGATTACCTCCAGTCCCTTCACCTTTTCCCATTTCTGTGAAGAGAAAATCTGGTGTGTCCGTCCCTTGTACTTATCTTGGCCTCTGCCTGGAGCTGTTGTCCTCCTGAACCTTCCCCTGTCTCTTCTCCCCCTCCAGCCCTAACTCATTTATCCATATGTCATGATATTTATATGTTTTCCTTAGGACAAAACACAGGTGGGATTACGTTTATCTGTCTGTCTGTAGCTTTCTCTTTCATGTTATGAGGAACATGACGTTTTCTTGTAACGGCTGTGTCAGAGTCCATTGTAGCATAATGCCAAGATGTATATAGTTTTCATCTGTTGATGGACGTTTGTTTTTGCTGGTTGCAGTAAAATAGTAAGAACCTGACTTTAGGGGTAGGGATGAGAACCGAGGTTTTATGTTTTGCAGACTTTGCATAGGAGAGGTACTTTTGTCTTTATTCTCATCTTACAACACTTGGTGAAGAAGGCCGATGAGGAAGGCAGAGGCCCTCGTGCTCACAGTTGGCTATCAGTTAAGGGGCTGAGCTGGATGCCCACGGTGCCCTCCTGCAGCCACACTTAGGTCAAGCCACCTTGCAGCTGTGGTAGCTCAGAATGGTAGAGTCTGGTTTTGTTGGGTGAATGGCTGCATGTTGATTTTCCTGTGGTCTAGCTGCTATATCTGGGGCTCTTCGATAATACCATTAAATATGCCTGATTGTTAACAGCCCCCCCCCCCCCCCCGGCAATGTTTGATGAGACCTAAATGAAACCCTCCTGGGGACAAGGCTTAGGGTTGAGAATCCCCGCAGCAGGGAGACGTTCTAGCAGAGAGGGAAATGGGTCATGTTTCTGATAGAGCTCCCGCAAAGGCTGTTGCCGCGCTTGTTTCTGATGAGTGTTTTGTATCTGAGAAATCAACTGTACACATCGCTTTATAGCATCAGAATGGAGAATTAAGTTTATTTTCTGACCACTAAATTACTGCTTTTGTGCATACCAAAGAGAGTTAGATATATCATTAGCAAAATTGCTTCTGATTGTTTTAAATTATGCACCAAAACTGTAATTCTAGAAAAGGGTTTTCTAAAGATATCAGAGACAAAAAAAAAAAAAAAAAAGACACTGTCATTATATTAATGGTACTCAAAATGCAAATTTGTGCAGTTTGGCTAGGACTGAAATGTTCTCATCTGCCCCAGCTCCTTCAGTTTATACCTATATATTAGGAAAGCTAGGTGTGTGTTAGTGTTTCTTGATTATGTTGGAGATGTCATTCTATATTCAGGAAAATTAGAGAATTGAACAGACGTAATCTCTCCAAATATATTAAAAACTAGTTTTAACTTAAATTATCCTTTATGTGTGTTTAAAAGGAAGGAAACTATATTTATTAATTTTGTGTTATCTTAGCATCTGCTATATGTGCCAGGGATTGTGCTAGGCACTTCTTACATATTCTCATTTGATCATCTTAATAGTATGAGTTTGGTAGGTATTACCTTCATTTTATGAAAAAACATTAGGCTCTAAAAAGCTCAGAAAACTGTTGTGAGTGACTCTGCTGATGCGTGGGGTGACCGGGTTCTAAACTGAAGTCTGGCTGGGGAGACAGACAGAGATTTCCTACGCCTACCTTTCTCAGGGAAAAAGGAGTCGTTTTATCACCATCGTGTCCTCCAGTCTGTGCAAAGTAGATGAAATTTAATGGTACTCTCTGTGGTCTTTGGTAGTCAAGGAGTCAGCATTCCATGGCTTACCGCTTTTAAAAGGATACTGTGATGTGCTGTTAAAAGGAATATCACTGCAGCCTGAGGGTGAGACAGGAGACCAGATAGCCTTTCAGCTGTTCCTTATTGAGGTAAGAGGTGATACTTTACAGATACACGTGTTTGCATCTAGCCTGGCGAAATACTTGCTTTGAGTCCTTGAGTAGTAAGTCCCTTGACCTTCCTCTGTGGCTCCAGTGGGATCCGTGTGACCTGGAACTTGAGGCTGGCATGACGGCTAAGGGAGGTGATGTGTGGGAGTCCCTACCGCTACCTTGTGTGTGCTAGGACTGACTGTGTGAGTTCTTGTCCCCTTCCCTTCCCGAGGAAGCAGATCCAGTTGGGTGTCTTTCATCAGGTGGTAGGTGGGGCTGTGCTCAGAGTCCATAAGGTGGCATTTTGTGCAGTGTTATTTCAGGATGGCATTAGTTGACTGACAGGAGTCTTCCAGCTGGAAATTTCCTCTGGCATTTGTGCACTTCCAGATCTCCTTTCTGCTGCCATATGACACACAGATTTGGATCCAGGAATGGAGATGATTGTGAAGTGAGGACCAGGCAAACCATTGTTACTTTCTAGCGCTCTTTGATGAAGGACCCGCTTCCTCTCTAGTGGTCCCCGTGACCACCTCATACTGTTTTTATCCTCAGACCTGCAATTTCAGGACAGAGAGTTTCTTGCGTTTCTTAACTGAGCACTGACTCCTGAACTTCCTTGCTGTGTGACTTCCGGCAAGTTGTTTGACATCTCAGTTCTTTGGAAGATCAGTGTGATAACCTGTATTGTCCCGTGAGCTGTGGGAATGCAGTTTACTTTAGGATTATGGGAGAATCTTCTTGACAGCATTTTATAGCCTTAGAATATTCAAGAAGGGACCTTTAGTCGCCTTTCCTTCTCGAGAGACCTTGTGATTTCCTTACTCCTTGGATCCCAAACATTTCCTGTTCTTGGGTTCTTTCTCCTCCACTATTAAAAAAAATGTTAGTAACAGCCTTATTGAGACGTAATTCACATATCATATAATTTGTCCATTTATAGCGTGTGATTCTGTGGGGTTTTTTAGTATATTCACAGAGTTGTACAACCATTACCACAGTCAATTTTAGAACGTTTCCATCATTCCAGAAAGAAACCCTGTGCGCGTTCGCAGTCCCTTCCCGTATCCCCAGCTACCCACCCCCAGTTCCAGGCAGCCACTAACCTACTTTCTATCTCTTTAGACTTGCCTGGTACAGATATTTCCTATAAATGGACCATATAATATGTGGTCTTTGGTGACTAGCTTCCTCCGCTTAGTATACCATTTTTAAGATTTGCTCATGTCGTAGCGTGTATCAGTACTTCATTTATCTTTATTGCCAAACAGGAGGCCGTTGTATGAGTATGCTGCGTTTTATTTATCCACTGATTAGCTAATGTATATTGGAGTGATTTTCTTTTTTTGATTATTAGGATCAATGTTGCTATTCATGTGGAAATTTTCATGTAGGCATGTATTCATTTCTCTTGAGGATATACTTAGTGGTAGAATGGATGGGTCATATGGTAACTCTACATTTAACTCTTTTGGGAAACTGCCAGACTGCATGCATTTTACATTTCCACCAGCAGTGTTTGAGGGTTCCTGTTTCTCCACATCCTCTCCAGCACTTACTATTGTCCTTTC
>NW_003852409.1:23242977-23348841 GCF_000181295.1 Otolemur garnettii | reverse complement strand
TGCAGCCGTCATTGTTGTTTGGCGGGTCCGGGCTGGGGATTTGAACCCGCCACCTTAGGTGTACGTGGCTGGCACCTTAGCCGGTTGAGCTATAGGCGCCGAGCCCTAAACATCTTTTCATGTGCTTGTTGACAGTATGTCTACCTCCTTTGAAGAAATGTCTATTGGATCTTTTGATCATTTTTTAATTGAATTATTTGTGTTTTTATTATTGAGTATAATAATTCTTTATTCTAGATTCAGGTTTTCTCCTCAGCTTTTGGATATGTTTAAAATTCCCTGCTTGAGAGATAGCCCCATTGGCCTCTTAAGTTGTTGTTTGCATGTTTATTCTGCAAATAGTTGTCAAGTGCTTGCTGTGGACAGGGTCTTATGCAGAGAGCTGTGGAGAGAATCTGACCAAGCTACACAGATCTGAACCCTGGAGCTTACAGGCTGGTGCTGAAGGAAGATAGGTGGTGAACAAATATTTGCATGGGCATTTAATTATAATGATACTAGTGTTCTCTAAGGAGAATTATAGGGGACGGTGGTGTACGGCAGAGAGCCCTGACTTGGTCTTGGATATCAAGGCCCTTGCTCCTGGAGATCCACAGTTGAGCTAAGTTCTAATAAATGACTTGGAGTTAGCATGGGAAATGGGGGGCAGGAGGAGAATGAGCGTTCTAGGCAGAAGAGTCAGCATATGCCAAGGTCCTGAGGTAGAAGGAATGTGGCATTTGAAGAACTAAAAGGAGGTCAGTGTGGCTGGAGAGTAGGCTGAAGTGGGACCTCAGGCTGCTGGTCACACAGGACTTTGTAAGCTGTGCTATGGACTTGGATTTTTGCATAAGGGAACTGAGAAGCAGTTAAAATAGTTGTAGGTGAAAAGAGGAATAGTAGGTAGTTTGCCTTTCTGCTGCAGTGTGGAGGGTGGGCGAGAGAGGGCGACAGTGAGCGTGTGGAGACCTCCCAGGAGCCTGCAGGGGCTAGGTGGGGACTAGCCGCGTCTGGCTGTGTGGTAGGGGCAGTGGAAGACGAGAAGACCCAGAAGAATTGAGGGACAACAGGGGAGTTGGAATTAATGGGACCTGGTAAGTGAGCAGAGTGAGTGAGGAGAACAAAGGGAAGGTTAAAAATGATCCCAGCGCTCTGCATTGTGTAGTAAGTGGGTGGTTGTGTGATTCACCAAGGCAGAGATGATTGAAGTGGCATGGATCCTCAGGTGGAGAGAGAACTGAGGTCTTTTCAGGACTTCAGAGTCTGTGTGAGCCACCACAGATGAAGGTCTCTGGGTGACAGATAGGAGGGGGGCTCTGAGCCTGAAGATGCCTGCCAGGTTAGTGACCCACTAGCCGCTGAAGGAAGGGGTGGGTCTGGTAGACTAGCAGGGCAGGGGAGGATTGGCGTAGACTGAAGAATGGCTGGGAAATGAGGACATAAACGTGTTTCCCAGGAGATTGTGTTGGAGAAGGAACTGCCATATGTGGAACATCTGGATTGCCAAAGCCAGAGGGTGTCCGGGAGGAGAAATGGGGCCCTGGACGACCAGAGGTGGGACCTGCCGGGATGTAGACTCTGGCTGGGGGATAAACATGGATGCCGTTACAGGAACCAGAAGTCTGGATGGCCAGTTTGAATCCCCTTTTATGAGGCTGGCCTGAGAATGTTGCCTGTGCTGCCAGTGCAGCGTGTCAGCCTGTATTCATTGTTGTCTGCATGTATTTTCAGGATACTAAGAAGTCCCGCCTGCCAGTCCTTATAAAACCATCCCGGTCATTAGGGAATGTATATCACCTCCCTGCTACCCAGGACGTGGTGGCCCAGCTGCAGCGCCAGATCTTGAAGCTACAGGGGGAGCTGAAGGAGTTTAAAAGTCATAATAAGCAACTTCACCAAAAGTTAAATCTGGCAGAAGCACTGATGGAGGGGAGGCCAGTACCCGACACAACGGTACTGAACGGTAAGCACCAAGAAAAATGTTTTCTCCTCGAGCTAGACAAATGACCTGATAGAACTGCTAGAAATGTCAGCCTTGTTGTTTAGAATTGCAATAAGTTTGAGTATAAATTTCATGAATTGCAGTGATTAATCTCAACTCGCGACAAATGCACAACTGAGGGAACACAATAAGGAAAATGAATCTGTTGCTTTCATTTTATTCTGGAGTCCGGCTCGAGGGGCTTGGAATGCTCACAGGTTTTGTGGGGTCACTGCTGCTTCCACCTGGGGATTGCCTGCAGGAGCCCCGGTTGTGGGATGGCTTGAATCTGGGAATGTTTGCCTGCCTTCCTCTGTGGAAGCTCCAGGCCCGTAGCGTCAGAGGTGTGCAAGTGAGAGTCCTCTTTGCAGGTTCTCGGTTCCACACTGACTCTATTTTCCTCTAGAAGTGAATCTGCTGCCTCTGCTCTCCTGAGGGCCGGACAGTGGGAGTCCGTGGGTTAAAATATATCTCAGGAGTTAGGATCCAGACACCCCATCTGGGGAGTCCTTTACTCTAGGACAGTGGTGCTGTAGATTTTGGACCACTAACCCTTTGAGACTCTGCAGAAAGCTCAGGGCCCTCTTCCAGAGTCATGCTGGTGAGCACATATGTAGCATTTTACATTTTCTCAGTGTTCATGAATCCACAAAAGTACACGTGTTGACCCCAATTTTGAACTTCTGTTATATGCAGATGGCAGCCACACAATAACAAGGATGATGGTAATCTTTTGCTTATTTATTAAAAAATACTGCATTTATTAACTTCTCCTTTAAGCTGAGTACCACTCTAGGCACGGAGGGGAAATAGTGGACAAGACAGACGAAGTCTGTGTCTAGCTTATATTCTCGTCAGCGGCAGGGGGTGGTGGTGGTGGGAATGAGCTGATGGGCTTAGATATGAAATATTTGGGAAAGTAAGTGCCTGGAGGAGAAGGCAGCCGGGGCTGTGGAGGGGTGGGGTTTGCTGACGTTCATGAGGGAGGGAGGTAGAGGGAGCCTCTGTAGTGGCGTCTGAGCAGAACTGGGTGTTGAGTGAAATGACTGGGAAGTCATCTTGGGAAGAAGGAACAAGGCAGAGGCCTTGGTGTTGCTGTGAACTTTGGCAGTTGGATGAATAGTAAGGAGGCCAGTTATGTGGCTGGAGTGGGGTGGGAAAGCAGGCGAGTTGAAAAGATGAGATCACAGAGGTAGCAGATCAGCCATGCTCTCATAGGCCGCTCCAACACTTTTGTCTTTTTTTTTTTTTTTCGAGACAGGGTCTCACTCTCTGCCCTGGCTTGAGTGTCCTGGCATCATAGCTCACAGCAACCTCAAACTCTTGTGTTCGAGCCATCCTCTTGTCTCAGCCTCCCAAGTAGCTGGGCCTACAGGTAGCTGCCATAACGCCTGGCTATTTTTAGAGACAGGGTCTCACTTTTTCTCAGACTGGTTTGGAATGCCTGAGCTCAAGTGATCCACTTGCCTTGGCCCTCCCAGAGTGCTAAGTTTACATGCCACCCATGCCTGGTCCCTTGGGACTTTTTCTACTCTCGGTAGGAGTAGAACTGTTGGAGAGTTTCAGGCAGCACAAAGACAAGAACTGACTTAATCCTCAAAGCCAGGGTTGACAAACTGCAGCCTGGGGGCCAAATCCAGCTCTACACAAAGTTCTGGGGAAACAGCCACACCTGCTCACTTGCACAATGTCTCTGCTGTGACCATGAAGGCAGAGTTGAGAAGCTGCGACAGAGACACCCATGACCTGCAGAGCCTGAAATATTTATTATTCAGCTCTTTAAGAAAGGTAGTCTGACCTCTGTTTTAAAGGATCACTTTAGATGTGAACTGTTGGGACAGTGGAGTTGTCATCCCTTGAGCTAGGAAAGACTTCAGGAGAGGCAAGATTTGGGGGGATGTTAGGTGTCTGGTTTTGGACTTGAGATGCCTATTGGCCATCCTTGTGGAGAACATGAAGGCGATAGATTAGTTTGGAGTCAAGGGGAGAAGTCTGAGCTAGAGATACAAACTTAAACAGCAGCATATTGCTAATATTTGAAGCCACGGGACTTGGAGCCATAGGGTGTAGGTCCAAGAATTAAAATTGGCAAGATGGACGGGAAGAGCAGCCTGTGAAATGGGAGGGAGCCAAGAGAGGATGACATTCCAGAGCCGAGTGAGGAGCGGGCTAGCTGTGTCAGTCATTGCTAGTGTGACGGGGAAGACAAGGACTGAGCATTGGGCTTGAGATTTAGCAAAGTGAAGTCATTGGTGGCTTTGAAGGGAGCCATGTCCATGTAGTGGGCAGGGCCTGGTTGGCATGCGTTCCAGAGTGAGGATGGAGGAGCCTGTTGACAGCTAGAATAGAATCTCTGAGGGGATTGTGCTCTGAGGGCAGCTAAAAGCCGAAGTGTCGACAGATCTCAAGGGATTCATTGAATCGGGGGCGTGGACCCTGCAGACAGGTGGGGCAGTC
Source organism: Otolemur garnettii (assembly GCF_000181295.1). Taxonomy (NCBI): domain Eukaryota; kingdom Metazoa; phylum Chordata; class Mammalia; order Primates; family Galagidae; genus Otolemur; species Otolemur garnettii. Next base: position 23,344,424 of record NW_003852409.1, on the reverse strand, counting down.
AGTGGGATAGTCTGGCGGCAGGCGCTGCAGAGTGGGAGCTCATGGAAGAGAGAGAATGATCTGGATGTGGCAGTGAGGAGCCAAGGCACTTACACATTTCCAGCCCGTGATACAAGAAACATGGGAAAGAAGTCATCATGACCAGGAAGGCTGCCAGAGAAGCAGTGTCTTCAGGTGACAGCCCAAGTTCACTCACAGTGAGGAGCGAGAAGAATGTTCAGAGAGGAGATTGACGTTCTCTGGGATTTGCCAATGAAGGGTAGAGTACGGGGCAGAGTACGTCAGAGGAGAGATCTCCAGGGTGGGTCAGGGGGCTGAGATGACTCTGGCATAGATTTCCTGTGGGATTTTTTAAATGAAATAAATATAAATATAGCATTTTCCATCTTTACAATTTTGAGTGTACAGTTAAGTGATATAATACACACATTTATGTTCTTTTAGTCCCCCCACCCCCCCTCCCTGGTCTCTGGTACCCTCCCGTGTAGAGCCTGTCTTTGTGAGACCCGCTTCTCTGGCTCCCCTGTCAGGGAGATCATGTAGTATTTGCCTTTCTGTGTCTGGCTTATCGCACTTAACATAATGGCTTCCAGTTTCATCCATTGTGCTGTAAATGACAGGATTTCGTTCTTTTTTATGGCTGAATAATATTCCACTATGTATATACGCCACATTTTCTTTATCCAGTTATCTGCTGATGGACAGGTAAGTTGATTCTGTATTTCGACTGTTGTGGACAGTGCTGCTGTAAGCCTGGGGGTGCAGATAACTTCTTGGATGTATTGATTCCTTTCTTTTGGATATATACCTAGTAGTATAGTGGCTGGTATTTGTGTTTTTAGTTTTTTAAGGACTCTCCATACTGTTTTCCATCGTGTCTGCACTAATTTACATTCCCACCAACAATGTGTGAGTGGTCCCCTTTTTGCACAAACACCAGGTATTGCCTCTCCTTTTGATATAAGCCATTTCACTGGGGTGACGCGGTTTCTCACGTGGTTTTGATTTGTGTTTCTCTGATGTTTAGTGATGTGGAGAACTTTTTCATCTACCTGTTGGCCATTTGTATGTCTTTTATTTTTCTGTTCTTCTTGTTTCTCAGGTATATATGTCTTCTTTTTTTTTTTTTTTTTTTTTTGCGTTGTTTGGCCAGGGCCAGGCTTAAACCCGCCCCCCTCGGTATATGGGGCCGGCGCCCTACTCCTTGAGCCACAGGCGCCGCCCTATATGTCTTCTTTTGAGAAATGTTGGTTCAGATCTTTTGCCCATTTGTGGGGGTGGTTATTGAGTTGTTTGAACTCCTTGTATGTTCTGGTTCTTAATCCCTTGTCAGATGGATTGTAAATATTTTCTCCCACACCGTGGGTTGTCTCTTCACTTGGTTGATTGTTTCCTTTGCTGTGTAAAAGCTTTGTAGCTTGATGTAATTCCAGTTGTCTATTTTTGCTCTGGTTGTCTGGGCTTACACAAAAGAATCATTGCCAAGACCAATTTCCTAGAGCATTTCCCCAGTTTTCTTTTCTAGTAGTTTCATAGTATCAGGACGTAGATTTAAGTCTTGAATCCATTTTGATTCGATTTTTGTCTATGGTGAGAGGTAGGGGCCTAGATTCCTTCTTCTGCTTGTAGGTATCCACCATTCTCCACACGATTTACTGGGAAGACTGTCCTTTCCCCATTCTATGTTCTTATCACCTGTGTGGAAGATGAATGGATTGTAAATGTATGGATTTATTCCTGGGTTCTCTCTTCTTTGCCATTGGTCTGTGTGTCTGTTTTTGTGTGTGAATTTTTTTTTGGCCAGGGGCTGGGTTTGAACCTACCACCTCTGGTATATGAGGTTGGCGCCCTACCCCTCTGAGCCACAGGTGCCACCCTGTGTGTCTGTTTTTATGCCAGTACCGTGCTGTTCTGGTTACCATAGCTTTGTGGTAAATTTTGAGCACTTCCTGTGGTATAAATAAAATGACCACCTATTATTTATTGGGTCCCACTATTCACTTTAATACACTTTGAACATATGACCTAATTGAATCCTCTCAATAGGCCTTTGAGGCAGGTCTAATAATTTCCCCTGTCTCACAGTTGAGGCAGCAGTTTCAGAGATAAAGTGACTTGGCTATAGTCACACTGTTACCAACTTTCCGAGCTAGATGTGAACCAGCCCGCCTGATTCCAAAGCTTGCGTTCTTTGCTATTGCAGATAGCTTAGTGTATGGTACCTTCTCAGATGGATTTTATGATGATCTATAGCCAGACCTGTCTTCCATTTATTTCTAGGTTCCCTCTGCATTTAACATAATTGAGGCTTCAGGATGAATTGGTCTTTGGTAGTATTTTTGCCTTCCCTCCCTCCCTCTTTTCCTGCCTCCTGTTAGTCCATTCCGCCATCCTTCCGGGCATCTACTGATGGTCTCATGACCCTTCCCTGAGCATCTGCTGTGTCCCCAGCATCACGCACCAGGTAGGGTGCAAGGAGATAAATGGAAGGTAGTCTCTGCCTTCTGAGAGCTCCCTGTCCAGTAGAGGTTTGGGGAGGTGGCAGATGATTAAATCAGTGCATGATTCTGGGGGCTTCAGAGAGGAAAGATTTTATGGCAGAACTGACCCAGCCCAACAGAGGCTCTGGCACTTTGCCTAGGCCTTGCCATTGGCACTAACATTGTTTTTATTTTTTTGCTGAGACACTAGGGTGACTCAGCCAGGTGCTTCTTCCACAGTTGCCTAGAAGACCCTGGGGCCTCTTTCTTCTTGGGAAAGTGGGCACAAGCTGATAGAATTCATTTTCCCACACAGCTTTTTGAGAGTCTGGACTTAAACCATTTCAGACAAGCTGCAGTGTATTTATGCTTTTTATGTCCTGTTATGGCAGCTCGATAGATTAATTTTATCTTATAAATTGCATTTTACCTCCCCAGTGTTTTTATTTTCCCTGTTGTATCTTTGTGTTCTTACTTGCTTGGCTAAGTTTCAAGTCTATGGTTTTATTTCTTTTTCTTTTTCTTTGCAATTGCCTGTACCTCGGCCTCTTGTGGAGAAGCCTCCCGGGGCAGCGCAGAAGAGCATAAAGGAGTTAAAACCACACCCTCTGTAGGGAGAGGCAAGGACCTGGACAATGATCAGCAGACAAGCTACCAGATGGGTCAGAATTCAACCCCTCTGAGTATTGAACAGCTACTAGGTGCCAGGCACCATTTGGGGTATTTTATGTAAAAACTATTACCAAGCCTGTAATAGCCCTCTGAGGATGTTATTAGCATTCCTATCTAACACGTGGGGAGGCTGGTGTTTTTACAAATAATTGATCCAGGGTCACCCTGCTGCTAAGTAGGTAGCAGAGTCAAGGGTGCGGTGGGAGGTCTGCTAGAGCTTTCCAGTCCGAGTGCTAAGACGCTTCCTTCCAGGCAGTGGCTGGGTCTGGCAGTTCAGCATCAAAAGACATAGTGCCAGCTCTCGGGACCCCGCAGTGTGGAGAGACAGCCATCCCAGCAGTCTGCTGTCCTCACTGTGGTGCCAGCACTAGTGGAGGTGTGTGCAGGGCTGGCCGGGGAGGAGTGGGTGGGAGGGGAGCCTGCCCCTGCGACTGGGTTTGTGGGGTTTGCCAGGTGCGTCAGTGGAACGGTGCAGAGATGGAAGGGAGGCCACAGGTGAGCTGTATTCCTGCCTTTTTAAAATTATGAAGCTTCGTGAGCATACGGATGAGCACAAAGGATACCATAACAAATACGCACGTCCTTATTTAACCAGAGTGAGCAAATGTTTACATATCTTCATTTTACCTTAGCTCTTTTTCCCCCCTTCACTAAAAAATACTGCTGTTAATCTAGATCTGGTTCACTCTGTGAGAAATAATTATTATCCTCAGGAATTCTGTTTTTCCCATGGAATGGCCATGAGAACAGCAGTCTCTGGGAATTGCTGAGTGTAGGCTCCCTCCTAATGGTGTGTACTTCCCCAAGGCCAGAGGTCACCGCAGTGAAGGAGGATATGGTCACATGCTTCTGAGTATTCTGGGCCTTGAGGAGAAAGCTACCTTACCAGGTAGTAAAGTACCCTTAGCTGAATTATGGAAAGTTCTAGAATTACAGTATTTCTTATGTAACTGAATGGTCATGGGGACGACTTTTGATTTTTTTGCTCACAGTGATCAGTACAGACTCTAGGCTGATTGACAGCTGCCCTCCCCTCTCAGTACTCCCCGTCACTGCTGGGCATCCTTTATTCTCCCCAGCGCACTCCAGAGCTTTCCACCTGCTGCTGTGCTCCAGCTTCCCCCTGTAACTGCTGCTCGGCTGAGGCGGAGTGCTGTGGGCGACACCGTCACTGCTGCTGCTTCTTTAGGAGGCCTTGATCAGTGCATGGGATGTGAGTGAAGGGAGGATTTCACAGGCCTTCATGTTGAGGGCGAAGAGCTGTCTTTGCTCATGTACCCTGGATAGGAGATCTTGACTGTAGGGGGTTATGGTGAGAGGAGCTGCCAGGCTCCAGGCAGCACTCTGCTGCTCACTCACCCTGGATCTCGGGCAGGTTCTTAAGCCTCCAGATCCTCAGCTTTCTCTTCCTGTACAGTGGGAATACTAGTAATGCCTCTTTGATTACTTAAGGGAGGTCATCAGAACCAGTGTTTATTTGCATAAGTGATCATCGCTTCTTGTCTTGTAGTATGGGCGAAATTCCATTATCATGAGTGTGTTACAGTAAAGCTATTTCCTTGTCTTAGAGGTTGATTTCACTGGAACAAAACCTTGTTGAGATCTCTTTCTGCCAGAAGTACTTACAGAGTATATTCTCTGTCCCAGGCCTTGAGCCAGACATTGAGAAACAGCCGTGGATGACATGATCTTCTCCCTAAAGGCCCCATCAGCTAGTGATCCTAACAGGCTGTGTACAGGAAGAACGCTGTATTGGGAGTGCTTCCTTTAGGTCATTTGGCAGCTGCTTTTTAAAACAAAAAGGTTTGTTTTATGGTATTTGCATCGTGAGCAGAGAGACAAGAGTGTACCTGAAGTCTTACAGAGCAGATTGCAGAACCAGAAATTGAAAGGTGCAGTCTGACAAGGATTTTGTGTGGTGTTCTTCCTGAGAGATCTCCCAGGTCATGGTCCAACCCACATAGTGGTTTCAGCAGTATTGCCCTGGGCCGGCTTCACGTCTTACCTCCAATGACGGCATCCCTGTACCTCTGAACAATTACAGGATGTTTCGTGTTAATGGGGTTCCTTCACTACTATGTGCCAGATATCATGTTAGCTTTGTTACAGATAATGTTCTGTGTAATAAAAAAAAAACAAAAAAACCCAAAACCCAAACACAGCTTTTCCACAGTGAATGATATTCTTTCCATTTTACAGATAAACTACTGAGGCTCATAGAGGACAAGTAACTGGTGGTCATGCAGCTGGTAAATGTTAGAGCTAGGCCTTGAAACCAGGTCTGTTGTATTTCAGAGACGGGTCTTTCTCCTACATTTGCTGCCTCTTAAATGTTCATACAATTCTTTATAGTGGGCTGGGCTGTCCCTGCATGGCAGGCAGGGTGGTGTAGTGGTTAAGAGCAGAAGCCCTGGAATCAGGCCTGAAGCTTGAAGCCTCACTACAACTGCATTAGCCTCCTTGTACGTGCAGGGGAAACTGTTGTCTGGGATGGAGGGTCAGTTGACTCAGCCTTCAAAGCTGTGTATTCTTCTGTTGCACCACTCCACCTCTCAGACAAGTTTGGCTGCATCTCTCAGGATTTAGCTAGTTGTAAGGAAATACCACCTGGTGGAGTTTCCCGTCAATGAAACAGCTCACCCATGGGGGCGTCATGGCATCCCCTGGAAACCAGTAGACACGGCAATTGGAAGATTCTCGGCTATGAACATTTAGAATTACTTCTCTTTTAATTTTGCTTCACTGAATACCTTAGTATTTCTCGGACTGCCACTGACTTCTGGTCTGGGTTAGGTGCTGTACCAAGCACAGAGAATGTGAAGATGAAAGGCCATCTTCTTTCTGTGAAAGAACTTGCAGTCAGATGAGGGAGAAAAGAATCCAAGTATCTAATTGCTATGTAAATAAATAAACCAGTGGGAATTCCTACGTTAGCACCCAGCACGTGGTATATTTGTCTTGAGTAATGTACACGAGGCGCTATGGAAGCACAGAGGAGAGTGACTTTTGCACAGTTTTGGGGGGTAGTGGTTGCAGAGGAAGGAAAATTAGGTCTGAGTATTGAAGTTCATTGGGTAGGAGTAGACTATAGAGTCGAAGGGTATCCAGGCAGAGGGCACAGCATGTGAAAGGCACGAAACAGCATGGTGTGTGCAGGGAATAGTGGTGAATGTAGTAGGAAACCTTCATAGGTGGTGCCAGGATGTTCCTGTGAAGGTTGCCGAGAACTAGATCATGGAAGGTCTCTGGTACATAGTGGGAATCTTGATGAGTTTTAGGTGTATGTGGGATTTATCATGGTTAAATTTACTTTTTAGAGCACTCACTATGAGGAAGAGGACAACTGAGGGGTAAGAGGGCCAGACTAGAGGCAGGGAGACTGCTGCATTGGCCTTGGCTTGGCTGTGGGTATGAGGAAGGCAAAGGGGGGGGGTGGGTTTTGACAAAGGAGATACTGATGTAAATGTGTTTGGTTTTCAGACTCTGAGATTTACCCATCCAGTGACCTTGCCATCTTGCCAGCATGCAAAAAGAATCCTGAAGATTTTCTGGGCCCGACATTGGTAGCTACTTATGTGAGATCTAAGAGTCAGCCTTCCATTAAAGCCAGTGTGGTTGGGACTGACCAATATGAGGACATTGATACCTTAAATGATACAGAACACTTAAAACAGAAAATCCACAACTTGGAAACTGAGCTAGAGGGCTACCGGAATTTCATACTTCAGCTTCAGAAGCACTCCCAATGCAGTGAGGCCATTATTACAGTTTTGTGTGGGACAGAAGGGGCCCAGGATGGTTCGAGCAAGCCCACGGTCAATACTGATGAAGAAGAAATGACCTTTTCAAGTTTGCACCAGGTGCGATACGTGAAGCACATGAAAATCCTCCATCCGCTGGCCCCCGAGATGATTGATGGCAGGATGCTGGAGAGCCTCACACAGCAGCTGCTACAACAGGAGTACGAGCTGCAGAAGGAGCAGAATTTGAACATGGAACTTTTCAGTGAAATCCATAACCTGCAGAATAAGTTCAGAGGTCTCTCACCCTCAGGGTATGTGCCACCTCTGCCCTTTCCCCCTCTAAGACGGCAGTAGCCTGATAAACTGCCACTAGGGGAGAGCCCTTGAGCTAAAAGGCAATGCTGCTCCTTGCGGGGCTGGAGTGTATTCTGGGATGGTGGGTTCAGGCAGCCAGGCCCTAGGGGAAGTGAGACAGGAGGCCACAGAGAATAGGAATAGTGCCCGCACACAGGAGTGTCAGTTAGGAGTCTGGAGTCCCCTAAGGTCGACAGGGCAGATCTTGGCAGGTTGAGGACCCCGGATAGAGGCTTCATAGGTTATTTGGTGGGGGATAGTGCTTTTGCTGACCTGCAGTGTTACTCCTGGACTCCATTATGGGCTTGTGCTGTGCTGTGGAACTAAAATGATGTCCTAGGCAGAGTGGGAGGAATAGGAGTACTTTTCATATCTTTACCCTTTAAGGTCATCTGAGAATAAGCTTGTGTTGAGAGAGGAGAATTCTTAGGTCACGAAGATAATGCTTTATGAGTACAGATACATGTAGTTTTGCTTGAGGAGATACAGCAAAGTGGGATCATTTGTAAAGTCGGCCTTCATTCGTCACGAAGTTGAGACAGATACATTTTCCGGAATTATCAGGATCCAGAGTGAATTTTTCAGGATTTCCTAAGCAGCAGGATTGAAGGAAGCTTGTGATTATTGAAAGGCTGTTGTGTTTCAGGTCCCTGGTTTGTCGCTTTTCTAATTTAGTTCTCAAAATCACCTGAGAAAGAGATGTGCTTAAGCTTGTTTTTATAGATAAGGAAACAGCCTCAAAACAGGTTGCTGTGACTTGCCTGAGAACATTGGCAAAACTGGTCAGAGCTGTTGCCGGGTTCCATCCCTGTCCTACCCACACATTGCCCGTGTTCTTCCTTTCTCATTAAACCGGTTGTCACCACTAACACCAGTGTCCTGGTTCTGCAGGTGCTCACTCAGTGTCAAAACTGCCAGCCAGGTACTGCTGTTTCAGGAAAGGGGCCACAGTTGAACCGAGTGTCACTATCTTTGCTAAGCCATTCTCTGGAACCAGGTTGCTGTGGACACAGTTTATGTAAACCATGTTCCCTTCAACTGTGTTTTTCTCACAGATTAAGATTTCACAGATTTTCTCACAAATTATTTGTGGGCTCACATAGGAAGAGATGGCACAGGGTGGTAAGGAGGTCGTATCGCATGATAGAACTTTGCAGTCAGAATTGTGTTTAAATCCAGAATTTTCACCACTCAACTAACTTTGCAGTCAAAGTTTTCCCTTCTGTAAAGGGGACATTTGTGCCTTTGCTGGAAGACTGGGAGGATCAGGTAACTTATATAAACCCCAAACTCAGGGGCTGACTGATAGGCCCTCACCTACTTTAGGTAGGGTCGTGATTGTTCCCTGACTTTTCAGTTGGAAGCAGAGAGTCCTGTCTTTTTTTCTTGCCTTACACTTTCTTTTTTGTACTTTGTGAGACTTTTCCAAGGGTCCCCTGACCCTTGGAGCGCTTGTTTCTACAATTCAGAATAGTACTTTTGAAGAGTGTATGGAAACTAATTGTTTGCCTGAGTCTTTGTCAATCTGTACTTTAATTAGGGGCTTTATAAGGTTAAAAATGTTGCAGAAGAATCTTTGTTCCAGCATTCATTGGCTGTTTGAAATCAAAGGAGTGACCTTGTATAGTTCCACTTTTTCTAAAAGTATATGTACTTGTATAGCTGCGGGCTTTTAAAAATTGTGCTCTGTCATTTTTCCAATTACTGTCAAGGTCACAAAAATTCAATTCTAAAATGGTCCATGCATTTTCTTTCCCTCTTTTTATCAGATACAATTCATTAGTTCAGTCCCAAGCCAGGGAGCTCTCCCTTCAACGGCAGCAGATTAAGGACAGCCATGGTATCTGTGTCATTTACCGTCAACACATGAATACGATGATTAAGGCGTTTGAAGAGTTACTGCAGGCCAGCGACGTGGATTACTACGTGGCCCAGGGTTTCCAGGAGCAGCTGAATCAATGTGCTGACCTGCTAGAGAAATTGGAAAAGCTATTTCTCATCGGTGAGTGTGGTGAGGTATATGAATCCTAAGACAACAGTAATAGGACCTTTTAGAGGGGCACAGGAGGGGCCGACTCCTTGGCCTTGCTTATCTTCCACTCCCCTTTGCTGCGATTAGGTGATGGCACTATGCTGGCTGCTGCTTCCTTCCGTGGGCCACCCTCAAGTGGCTTGTGGTCTGCACTGCTCCAAACCAGGAGTCCAGCTTGGGTGCCTCAGGGGCTGTGCTGGCGACGCACACAGTGAAGTCAGCTGGAAGGCACCCCTCTGCACTGGCCACGTGGTTGTCTCTTGTTACAAATTTTCCAGAGAAGATGGAAATTGGGGATTTGGGATGAAAATTTATGGCAACCAAATATTGGCAATCAAAAAACCCCAACCAACCAAAGACTTCTATTAGTTAAAAAGTATGTGCAAGGATTAGAAGAGGCCAGAGGAAGGATGAAAAAAATCCTTTGCTAAACCTTTGCCATGTGCTGGGTGCTTTGATAAATGTTATTGCATTAAAATGTCTTTAAATAATTTTTTCCCAAGACTGCATGAAAGTGTTGTCTTTTAGCCCTCCCCCAACTTCATCAGTTGTTAGTGGTTTTGCCACATTCATTTTATCATTTTCTTTCTTTCTGTGTGTACACACACACACACACACATACACACTCTGTTGTCCTCTGGCCCCTGTGAGAGGGGTTGGACGAGACCATGTTCCTTCCCCCTACATACTTCAGTATGTATTTCCTCAAACCAAGGATGTTCTGTTACGTATCTACAGTACAGTTATTAAAATTGTAAATAGTGTTGTCTAATACACTATTATCTACTCTACAGTCTCTCTTTAGACTTTTACCATTGCTTTAATAATGTTTTTTATGACAGTTTTCTTCTGCATCCTGGTCCTGATGCTGATCTGGGATCCAGTCCCCACGTTACAGGGACTTGTATCTCTTTGTTCTCCTTGAACCTGGAGTGGTTCCTTGCCCTTTGTCTTTATGACATTAACTTTCTTGAATAGTTCAGGTCACTTCCCACTTGGGGATTATCTGTCGTTTCTTTATGATTAGATTCATGATTAGGTTAGATCCGTTGTGTGGTTTTAGCAGGAATAATATGTAAGTGACTTTATTCTCATGGTATTGCCTTAAGGGAGGCACCTCATGTCAGTTTATCTCATATTTGGTGATATTAACCTTGGCCACTTGGGTAAGGTTATGTCTGTCAGGTTTCTCCACTGTGAATTGTATTTCCCTGTCTGATGAATAAGGAATTAGTGGAGGATACTTTGTAACTCGGTGCATATTCTGTTCCTCTTCAAACTTTGACCACTAGTTTTGCTGCTCTTTGATTATTCTTGCCTGAGCCAAAATTACTACGGTGGCGGCAGCATGGTTGTGTTTTTCTAACACTATCATTCCTTATTGTTTATTATTAGGTGGCGTCTCTCCATTAAACTTTTATTTACATTTTGGTTGTTTATTTATTATCAGTGTGGACTTAGAGATTCGTATTTAATGAACTGTTATCCATTCTGTCACTCATACTGTCTCAGGTTTGGTAAGTGGCAGTTCCTTTCACGTGTCTTCATCTTTGGGGGAGCATGTCCTTATGTTCTGGCACAAAAAAAAGATGTTCCACGCTCAGCTTATACTGTCCCTGCCCCTGAATCAGCCATTTCTTCAAGTAGCCTTAGGTCCTTGGTGGGGGGGTATTTAAAAACAAGATTTTGTTCTGGGTATGTTCACTACTATTAGGGCGTCTTGTTTCCAGGCCTTTTAGTAGACAGAAATTAGTTAAAAAACTATTATTTTGCAAAGATGCTCCAATTGTAATCCAGCCCCACTGGGTTCTTCTTGTCCTTCCTGCTATTTCCCTCTCCACCAGTGAGAACCTTGGCTCTGATAATGTCGATGTATCTGCTGATTTGCTCAGTTCTGTAATATATGGCGGTAGTTCCAGAATTGCCCCCCCCCCCAATACCACTGTGGAAGCAAACCTGCTGAGAGAGCTCAGGGTTTGTTTGTAGTAGTTTTTGTTTGTGTTTTTAGGCTCAGGGTATATGGCCAGGTATTGAATTTAAGAGGTTGTTGGTTTCATTCTTTCTACAGTGTTGTTATGTTATTCACTCGAAATACAATTAGGTTTATTTGCTTCTGTTTACATTTAGTTTTAGAGTCTTTTACTCTTATTGATTTAATTAAACTTTATTTTTTGAATATGAAAACATTAATATGGTTACAGAGTCAAGACTTGGATTCTTTTAAACTCCCTTCGTACAGTCGTTATTTTGGTCTCCCTCCTCTGTCTCTACTCGTGTCACTCTCTGGTCCCCCCACTCTCAGACTGTTAGTATTAGCTCCACCGAGGGGTCTGCCAGGGTCACCAACGGCTCAGGACGCATCCCACTCATCTGGCTCAGATCACAGCGGTGCTGCTGGCTGTGCTTGCTCCTTCCCTCCTTGGGGCGTTCCTTGCTCACTGGGCTTCCAGAGCTCCTCACTCGGAGGTTAGCTCTCCTCTCCCTCCCCGACTGTCCCTGCGAGGCTCTGCTTTTGGCTGGTCTTCCATTTTGACCAGTCCTCATGGCCTTGTTGCTGCCACTGCCCGGTTTGCCCGGCCTGGGCTTCTACCCTGGTGCCAGAACAGTGCATTTCCCCCACAGTAATCACCGTAAGCTTTTAAAAATGTAAGTCATATCATGTTTCTTCTCTGCCCTCAAATCAAAGCCTTTCTTAATCCTCAGTGTAAAAGCCCTATACCATCACCCCGCCCTGCTCTGGCCTCGTCTCCTGCTCCCCTTCCCCCTGCCTTCCCCTTCCCCAGCTACTGGCTGTGTGGCTTTTCCATCGTGCCCAGGCAGGCTGCTTCTCCAGGCTCTCTCTTCTTTCTCTCTGGTGTCCCTGGTCTCTTAGGCCTTTTCTCGCATGTCCTCTTCTCAGCAGGGCCCTCTTTGCCAACTCTGTGTGAAGAAGCAAGGCACCCCCGTCCCGCCTGGCGTCCCCCTTCCCTTGCTGCTGCATTTGCCTCTGTCCTCATTACCGTGTTGTGTGTTTAGTGTCCATTCACTTGACTTCTGCCCTCCCTGTTAGAGGGTGGGGGACCTTGTCTCTAGTGTTGGTGTCATAATGCTAGAACAGAGACATGTATCTGGACTATAGTAAATACTCAAAGCACGTTTTTTAAGAGAATGAATAAAAGAGCGAATGAATGCCAGGTTAACAGTTGTGCAGAGTGTGACCCAGGGAAAGGAGGTAGCTCATTTGTGATTATTTATGGAGATGAGTGGTACAGCTGAAATTTCAAATCAGGTCTCTGGACAAAAGCTGCCTTCCACTGTTTGATCTACTTGTATTCCACTTGGTAACATATGTGTTATTTAATTTAAATTTCACAGTGACCTGGGAAGCATGAGTTACGAACCCAGTTTTACAGAGGACAAACCTGAGGCACAGAATGGCCACCATATGCATCTAAATCAGTGGTCCTAGCAGTGAAGAGTCAGTCGCTGGTGTTAGGCAGGCCCGGTTAGAGCTCTGCCTCCCACTGTGGCTGTGTACTTGGGAAATTTACTCAATTCCTTGCCTCAATTTCTTCATCTGTAAACTTAGTATTCTAATACCTAATTCACAGAGTCATGTTAAGGGTTAAAATAAATAGTGTCTGGGAAGCCTTGCTTGCTCACTGCTGGGTGCATGGCTTTATGGACTGAGCATTTCCTAGTATCTATTGTATGTTATGGCTTCATCTTCAGAACAGCCTGTGCTTTTTAGGTGAGGAACTTGCCTTAACAAAGGGGGGTTGTTCAAAGTCACTGTTGCCTTGGTGGAACCAGGATTGGTCTCTGTTCCTCAGTCTTTGTATGTACCAAACAGATGGTTTATGAGAGTCCACATATTTCAGTTTATTCCAGAATAGCACGTGGGATAGTTGGCTCACCTGGGACCGGTGAATACTTTTTCCTGTCTTTTCCAAAGGGCCCAACAGCTTAGACCTGTTGTGGACTGATTTTCCTAAGACAAATTTCCTAGGACTTGGGAGGACTAGGAACACTTGACTTTTCACAGCTTTATAAAAACCTGCTTTCTTCTGGCCCAGGTTTTCCAAATAAGCTAGTTTTGGAAAACTAACTGGGTCCTCATGATAAACCTCAATCTTCCAGGTCCCAGGCCTTTCTCGTCTGCCTCTTTTCTTCCTGTCCTAGGAAATGGGAGGCTGGGAGAGAATGCCTCTGGCCCAGCTGCCGCCCCGCCTCACCCGGCTGCTCCTCTTGATTTATTTTTTATTTATCTTGCCAAACCCAAGGAGATCCCACTTGTTTCCTGTGGGCTCTGGAGGCCGAAGCATTTCAGGCTCAATAGACAACACAAACATAGGCTTAAAAGTCCCAGGAACCTCTCTGCAGCCCCTTTTCTTAGAGCATAAAGTGGAACACACAGGTGGGTCTTTCCTGGGTGCCGTGTAAGGGGTCTGGCTCCTGAATTATGAAGTGAGTGTGTTATTAAGTAGTTTTTATATTTGAGGCAGTTGCATAGCATGAGTTCTTAAAAATTTAAATAATAGCCTTTTTGTTATTAATACAAAGCTATGCATGCTTAATGTGGAATAGCAGATAAGCAAATGCTCTTGAAATGGCATCGTTTGCATACCCAAACATGAATACCCCGGAGTGTCTATGCTGAGGCCAATGTTACATGTCTATGTGTTTTTCACGGAAGTGGGACTCTTTGCAACCTCTCCCTTTGTTCAGTAATAGATAATAAATATTCATATATATTTAAAGTTCTAGTGGCTCTGGAACATTCTTTTGTATAAATGTACCATAATTTATTAATCATTCCCCATTAGGTGGACATTTAGGTTCTTTCCAGTGTGGGGCAATTACAAAGAACACTATTGGAATCTTTGTACATATCCTTGCTATTTCTTTAATATTTGATTGGTAGGATGCTAGTGGTTTATTAATGCTTGTAAGGACTCTTCCTAAGTTTCATTAAACTGGGGATTCTGTTAGCTTATGTGCATTTTTCTAGGGTGAGGGTCTATAGCTTTTAGACTCCTCAAGAGGGCCAGGAACTGGTAGATCAGGAACTGGTGTTGCAGCCAGATTCTCCCCTATATCCTTGCTCACAGCACTTTCCAAGACCAATTGCATCAATGAGGAAGGTGATAATTTGTCTTCAGGTATTTTTGAGTAAGCTGTGTTTGGCTCTGGGAAAGGTACTAAGAGGACGGTTCCTTTCTTCAGGAAGCTCACTCTGTGTATGGAGTTAACCACATGAACAGAAGACAGCTGCTGGGATCTCTGGCCTTGGCTCTCCTTGGCTGATAGAGATGAACCTGAAATAGTCATTGCCTTCCACAGTCTGCTTTTTCCAGCCTACTACTCTCTAATGATGATGATGGTGGTGATGATGAAGGAGATGCAATGAGGAAATGAGGAAGGCTGGTCTCTGTTGAGCTCTTGTTATATGCAGCCATTGTTCTTAGCCTATAAGAAACTGGTGTTGCAGCCCGATTCTCCATTGTTTTTCGCATTTAATAAATGAGTAGGTCACACAACTCCGAAGCGGCAGCTAAGTCTCAATTCAGGCCCAGGCAATTGGCTCTCACACCCTGTCCTTCTAACTATGGTGTGTTGTGCTTCTCACACTGCTGTCAAGTTGGGGCAGTGGTCACAAGTTCCTGGGCGCCAGGCCTTGTGTTTCCTCACTCCTATAACTCCGTTCAAACCACCCTCCTTGATGTGAAGCTTTTACTCCCTCCCCACAGAGGGAGAAATCCTGCCTGTGGTATAGGAAGGTTTCCTTGTTCACTCCAAGTAGAGGCAAAACCTCTTTCCCTTTTTTTTTTTGTATTTGCAGTTTGGCCGGGGCTGGGTTCAAACCCCCCATCCTCAGTATATGGGGCCAGCACCCTACTCTCTGAGCCACACAGGCACTGCCTGCCCTCTTTCCTTTTTTGACTTCTGGTTGGTTGTAGCTCACACCTGGCCTTTAACTGACCTTGTGATGGAGGCCATGCCAAGGGCGTTGTGTTGGAAGGAACGGGGTCTTTGGAGTCAGATAGAATTCAATTCAAATCCCATCTTTACGTGTCATTTCCCCTTTAAGGGTCAGATGTCCATAGTGGCACGTGCCTCACCAGGATGTTTGTGAGGACTAAGTGAGATTATTTAAAGGTTATCTTGCTTGGCAAATAGTGGGAACTCAGGGCTGACAGCAGTGAGCACGGGATATGCAAGTTGAAGTTAGTCCAGTGATCCAGGTAGAACGGAGGTTCTCCGCCTGAGGATCCCTGGAACTGCCCTTCCCAGATCCCCTTAACTGCTTCTTACCTTTCTAAAGCAGTTCTTTCCTGCCCCAAATATGTAACCTCGTTGCCACTTCCTCTGAATTTTTTGCAGTACTCCAGGCTGGGTTATGCTGTCTCCTCTGGGTGCCCCTGACCCCAGCAGTGCCCTCGTTGCCCCTTATCACAGCACCGTGGTGTGATTGTCACTGAGTCCACTGTTCCCACTCAGACGTGAGCTCCCTGAGGGCCTCATGAGTCTTCAATGTCTGGTGCAGGCACCTGGGAGGAGCACTCATATGCTGCTCACAGCACAAGTTACGGAAAGGAAGAAACATTTGGGTCATGTATGCTGTGGTACCTGAACTGACCTATGGCATCTGACTGATAGATTTTTGAGCCAGGCAGTATTGTTTTGAAAGAGGTTTCTTAAAGAGTAGCACCATCCAGGTGGGAAGTGTGGCCTGCACAATAGCCTTTTTTGCTTGTTCAGTTGTTGGGGGGATAACTTGAGTTTCTTTAATTTGTTTTTTTTTTTTTTTTTTTTTTTGAGACAGAGCCTCAAGCTGTCCCCCTGGGTAGAGTGCCATGGCATTACAGCTCACAGCAACCTCCAACTCCTGGGCTCAAGCGAGTCTCCTGCCTCCGCCTCCCAAATAGCTGGGACCACAGGCGCCCGCCACAACGCCAGGCTATTTTTTGGTTGCAGCCGTCATTGTTGTTTGGCGGGTCCGGGCTGGGGATTCGAACCCGCCACCTTAGGTGTACGTGGCTGGCGCCTTAGCCGGTTGAGCCACAGGCGCCGAGCCAGTTTCTTTAATTTGAAAAGGTGAAGTCCCTACTGCCTCACACTGCACCGCTTTCGGGTATAATAACAAGATTTGCCTGAGAGATGAGCAGCATTTTCACGACATGCATCCTAAGCTTTTGAAATAGCCCAACAGATGGTACCCAGTCACCTGTGCAGAGGCAGTTTCTACCAAGAAACTCAGTGCATCAGTTGTTATGATCTCCCTCTGAATCCTGCAATAACCATTTGTCATTTGGTTTTAAAGAACTCTGTTGAGATGGGAGATGGGTGCAATATGATTGTTGTTGAGTTATTGTGAGCTCCCCGAAGGGTCTCTTATTTGAAGAAGGGGAAACCCACGCTGCTGGTGGCATCAGGGCACTTCTTCCATGGTATGGATTTTGTTAGGAATGCAGGAGAGTTCATGGTTGGGAGACCTGCGATGCTGAAAGCCTGCCCTAAACCAAGAGTGCCCGCCCTGTGATGCTTCTGAGGGAGACACTCTCCTAAAGCACAATGTGACTGAGAAGCAGAATATCCATTACTATCTGCCTGGCCAGTGCCTGTGTAGTCTTCAGCTCTCTGGAAGGCTGGCTGGAGCAGATGGCCCACCCTCAGGGTCTGTAGGGTCCAGGTCTCACCATCAGCTGACTGTTGGTAAGTTGCCCGAGCATAGGCGAGAGGTGGAAAGTGCTGAGAGCTGCGCTTGTCGCCCACAGTCATCTGGCCTGTCTGGGATGGTCCTACGCACTGTGGCTTCCACTCACGGTCTTGAGATCTGACCCCGTCACATGTGGATTGTCCCCCCTTGCAGAAGAACGTCGAGGACAGAAAGTCAGAGACCTCGAGAGCACCCACTATGAGAGGCCCGTCAGCCTCTACCTCCCTTTCAAGAATCCAGAATAGCACACCATTTTTGGCCAGCTTGTAACCAAGAGGATCAAGGCATAGATTTGAGATTTAGCTATCAGGAGAGCGCCATCTCTCTTGCTCAACAATTAAACCTCGATTTCCACTTCTATGCTGTAAAATGGCGATACTAACACAGTGCTTGTGGGATTGTCGTGGGGACAGTGGGTATTAAAGGGCCATGCTCGGGCCTGGCACCGGGTCACTCAGGCCCCTGCAGTGGCACCTGGCATGTCGCACTGACACTTGGTGCCCAGGTGGCCAGCTTGGCGGGGTGAGAGAGTGTGGACGCCATGCCAGCCGGCCTTGTGAGTACGTAGGCAGAATCTGCTAGACGCACATGTGCAAGGCTCTGGTGATCTTTTCCTCTACGCCGTGGTGTTTGAGAACTTTCTGTCTTAAGAGTAGTTTTGAAAATTGTACGTGTGGGTGCAGTTTAATTATAGTCTCGTTTTCCAAGCACAGCTAAGGAAGAGTTTGTTTTTTTCTTTAGCCACGCGTCAGTTTCTTCAAAGAGCACATCCCAGTCTGTAATTTCCAGGGTTCTGAAGTATTTTTAAAATAAAGTTGTTAGTCTCTTTGAAATCTGGGCTGTGCTTCCTTTCACGCAGCAAATGATGGCATGCGGGAAGAGGCTGAGCATCTTTGGCCCAGCTACGTTCTGAGCTTTATTTTGTTTCCTTTTGTCGTTTCTTTTCGTCTTTTTCCTGCTGTTGACAGTGGCTTTTTCACCTGCACTCATGTACTCCCTTCCCTAGTAACTTCTGAGAGTCTTCCTAAGGACATCATTTAACTGCAGAGGAAGCGGTATACACAAAGATGTTTTATTTCATTTATTTATAAAAGTAACAATTTGGAAATGACCTAAGTGTCAAATAGGGAACTGGGAAAAACTGTGGTACAGGCATGCCTACCCGGAATATTAGTGCAGGTATTAAAAATGTTTCTAACGCAAAGTTGGTAAGAGAAATGCTTACAATGAAGTACTAAGTGAAAAAAATTAAGTCACGGTACAGTATCATCTGTGCCAAAGTGCATGAGGAAAAGAATGGAAGGAAATCCGGTAACATGTCTGCCGGGGGCCTAGGAAGAGACTGATCTTTTTTTATTCTGTTGCCCGTTTCCTATAATGAGCATATATTCTGTTATCATCAGGGTTTTAGAGAAGGAAAAAGAACCTGCACCAGCAATGCCTTTGTAATTGCCTTGTAGATTCAGTGCTGTCACCTAGAACTAGTGTCCGTGCAGCAATAAAGGAGGAGTCTATAGTCGGAATTGTATTTTTTCCTACTTTAAATATCTGGGGCGGTTATAAAGAGTGTTTAAGCAAATGGAAGAGTGCCTCTGCAAATGTATGAATAAGAAATTATTAGGGAACACTCAGAAATTTTTTTCATTCTTTTTTGATATTATTTCTGCTTCCAGGAAAATCAGGTGGAGTAGAAATGAGCACCCAGAATGAACTGATGGAGAGGTGAGTACCTAGCATTTGTTAAGAAAACTTTCTGGGACTGTCTCGGTTCAGTTTGCTTGTCAGCTTTGTAGGTATTTTGGCTCCCTCCCATTTTGTTAGTTTCCTGCTTCTTATAAATACAGCATAACCATCTTTGGAACTGATGGTGGCTGTGCAGAACCAGGAATCCGTGTTGTGCGTCCTGCAGTTGTCGTTCACTCGTCTCACTTTCATCAGGATTTGAACCGGATGACACGTTCCTTCTCTAGGCCCCCAGATAACCTGCAGGATACATTCCAGACTCCTTGACCTGGAGTCCTTTGAGGCCTTTGAGGCCTTTCTCAGTCGGACTCACTTTCTTGCCCCATCATGTGGCTGTTGACTTGGTATTCTTCTTCTGTACGGAAGCTGCACACTCTGCCTTTTCCTGTAATAGTCTGAAAATCTTCTTCAGAGTCAGTTCAAATGGTTCTCCCCATACACTGCAACTCCACCTCATCTCAGGACCAGTTAACTCTTGCTTTAGCAAGAATAATGACATTACAGCACTTACCACGTGCTGTTGTAATACTTTTTGCATTATCTTTCTGTTCCCAGAATTCCTCAAAAGAGTGAAGGAGCTAGCTAGCATTAGTGGGTATTGGTGTGTGCCAGCAGCTGCCCTGGGCATCTCACATTTATTACTCCTCACCCTGTAAGATTAGAAGTAACCATTTTAGGATGAGGAGACTGTGGGCCAGAATTGCCTGCTTGCTATTAGAGGCAGGGATTTGAACACCAACATGTCATGCTGTAACACAGCGGTTCACAATCTGTGGGTCATGACCCACAGGAACTTTATTACGGGGTTGCAGCATTAGGAAGGTTGAGAACACTGCTTTAGTGCCTGTGCTCTTTCTGTTGTCCCGTGTTGTTTTTGAGGGGCAGAGTTATCTTGCATATCTCTGTGTCTGTTCCATCTCCAAGTGTCAGGCATGTAGTTGGACGTCAGAAAATGTTCATGGAATAAATGAGTTGTATGTGTTCTTAGCTCACCTCTGTAGCCAACTGAAGACGCCAAAGTTTTGCCCTCCTCTGTTCACTGGTTATAGACTCTGAATGCTTTTAATGCTGCTGGTACTTTCCTGCTCTTTAGGGATGTCCCCTTTGGGATTCTGGGGGTAAAGCAAAGAAATAGAGACCAGTCTAGGGTGCAGAATTTGAGATTCTATTGGCATTGCAGAGGCCACCAGCATCATTAGAGTGAGCAGGCAGGGAGATATCACAGTCACTGAAGGACATTTAAATCAGGGCTTCCATAAATTCCTTTCTCACTGCAATATTGTCAAAGATACTTCCCAATTCAACTCTCCATTTCCATCCTTGTAATAATTGATCCTACTGGCTGGTAGCGGAGAGGGCAAGGAAACCTTCCCATGGTGGGCCATTCTTAGCTGATCCAAAGGGTGAAAGCCCAAAGGGCTGGTGGGTATGTGTGTGTGTGTGTGTGTGTGTGTGTGTGTGTGTGTATCTTGGGACAGTGTCTGTGCCTGGGACGGGTGAGACATAGCCTCTTTGAACAGATTGGGTGATACAAAGAGGATAAAGGCTGGAGAGGCAAGCTGGACCCCATTGGGCTGGTCCTCAGTTGCTGTGTTAAAAGTCCGACCTCTGTTCTATAGGAAGAGGGGAGAAAGAGTTGGTAAGTTAGGACTAGACATGATCAGGTTTGCCATTTGGAAGACTTCTGTGGTGCTTAGAGAATGGGTTGGAGGGAGGCAGGGAACCTCCTACAGCCCTCCTCAACCAGTGTGTCACCCCTTCCTATTTCCGACAGACTTGTTTCTATTCCTTCTGTTCTGCCTTTTCCAGCTGTAGGCTTAGCACTCACATGGGTCACTCCTGAGCTAATTAAACGGGTGCCCTTGGCTCATTCTGTACTCTCGCAAGCCGGCAGCAAGCCCCGCATCCATCACGCTGTCTGGGTGAAGTTGCATCTGGTGTTTACCTGTTAATGAATGCGTTGCAGCTTTGGAGTCCTTTGCTCTTGTCTGAGCTCATGAATAATGTGAATAATGAGACTGTGGTCACTGACAGGAAGTAATGGGAAAAGTGGGAGGAAAAAAGAGCTCAAATTAAGGAGCTTATCTATAATGGAGATGCATGTGGGTTTTACAGCATTCACATTGTTTTTGGTTTTGATTTTTTCATGGCTTAGGTGGTCCTTGGGAAATACAGGTTAATAACCAGAGTGATGATATTGGGACTTGTTTGGAGACCACAAGGGTTTTAGAATTTTTAAAGCTATAAGGCCCCCTCATGATTTTGGACTGAGCTCCCACATTCGCCTGAGGCCATGAATCCACAGAGGCCTGGTTCAAATCTGACCTGTGTCACTTATAAGCAAGAACTAATTTATGATGCGCTTCAGTCTCCGTAGTTGTAAACGAGGATGGTGATCCCACCTCATCAGGTTTTGTGAGGCCTGACTAAGGTCTCACATGCCTGGCGGGGGGGGGCATCTGGTAAACAGCTGCCATGGATACAGGCCCTCTCTTGAGGTCTTCCTCTATAAGCCAGACTGTGGGACAGGCATAGTCCCCACTTCTCATTTGCTGGCTCCAGACTCAAGCCCAAACCCTTTTTGTTTTTAGAATGTCACTGCTAATGCTGTAGAGAAACACAGGGCTTACTGAAGTTGCAGGCATTTGGATAAAGGGCAAAGTAATTGTAAATGTTCTTAGGTCACGGTCCAAATGTGGGGTTTAGCATGGGAAATGATTTATCTTCCAATCCCAAAGCTTAAGGATCGAGGAAGACCGCTCATCCTATCAACATATTCTACCTGAATCTCCCGAGCCTTCAGCCTCTCATGCATTGTCTGACTGTGAAATATCTGAAAAGTCCTTCCTCTCACGAGACCAGAAGCAAGACAGTGAGACTGAGAAGACTTCTGCTGTGGTGAACAATTTTTCTCAAGGTAAGCTGAGCTTTAAGCTTTAGTAAGCGTTTCACACATGGCCCGATTTAAGCAATAATTTGCCCTCTTGCCTTGGGAAGCAGAGTGTGGTGACAGTGCATATTTCTCTGATGAAAAGAGATCTCATTAGTATCAGAGCTGGCCACTCAGAGTATTGCTTACTCTTGGAGAAGGCTATGGCTGTTGAAAGTGTTGGTGATTTGGAAAAGTTATTTTTACTTTAAAAATGACCACTTAATAGATGACTTGTGTTTCCCGCAGGCTGGGTGTCACTGGGGTTTTCGTGGCAGTCCCAGTTAGGTAAATTTCCTGTTGTTTCTTTCAGACTCATCCTGAGCGAGAGCCTTATGCTTTGAGTTGTACAGATGCCCAAGAGTACCCAACCCCCATTTTGATATTTTTGTATAAGTACCAAATTTGTGGTTTTATAAATCTGCTATGTTTCCCTATAGTGCGACCCTTGGCCCACTGGGTCAGGCCTCGGGTCTTTCGTAGTCCATCAGGCTGCTGTCACAGAGTGCCATAGAAACGGGTGGGATATAAATAGCAGATATGTGTTTCTTACAGTGTTGGAGGCCGGGAAGTTTAAGATCAGAGTACCAGCCAGCAAGGTTAGGCTCTGGTGAGGGCCCTCTTCTCAGCTGCAGACTGCCATTGTCTCATTGTGTCCTCACACGGAGGAAGGAGGACAAGAGAGCAGGAGGGCTCTACCTTCATGACCTAATCTCCTGCCAAAGACCCTACTTCCCATACCATCACTGGGGCTTTAACATATGCGTTTTGGAGACACATTTAGTCCATAACACCTTTGTTCTGCCTCTGACCATGGACTGAATTGTCAGAATCAGTCTCCAGGAGTCTGATCTCCCCTTCACCTGAGTACACTCTTGCTTCCTCCTGTTGGGGTAACGTATAGGGCTTAGTGTTTATAATTCAATATATTTTAAAGGTTCAAGGGATTATGTAGACCAGACCAAATAGACTAGGTATTAGCCAAGTTTTCCTATTAAGGGATAGATCGTAAATATTTCAGGCTTTATAGGGTAAATGTTCTTCATTGCAATTCCTCAACTCAGCTGTTGTAGCACAGAAGCAGCCATAGATGATGAAATGAATGGGCCTGGCCATCTTCCAATAAAACTTTATTTATAGAAAGATACTGGCATCTCCTTGTTAAAAGCTCTTTGTTGGTATTTGATCCCATAGATCATTGTTTTAAATTTTTTGAAATCTTGTTTTAACAACCCCATGCAATATGTAAAAGAGATAGGAGTGGAGTCTTTGTCCCCTTGGTGGCCTCTGAGGCTTCTCTAGGACACTCAGGCCCAGAAGAGCACACTTTGAAAACATACCTAGTGCACACTCTCAGGGTTACTCAGGTATCAGCTGGGGTTCTCCTGCAGCCAGTCACCTGGACCTGGTTTCTTTGGATTTCTGGCCGTGTCCCTCTACAATTTTTGTGGGTTTCTGAGTACTTGATTTTTTTTAGTCATTTATGGCTCTACATTCTGCCTAATTTAGATCAGACCACAAGTTGTTTCCCTGTCTCTAGCACCACCTCCTGCATTGAAACTCAGTCCCTTTCTGAGACCACTCCCATGAGGGCTTTGTGCAGACTTGAGTGAGGGTTCGAGGAACAGAAGGTCAGCAGTTAAAGTGCAGCAGCCGAGTGGTTTCAGTGGGATGTCTGAGATCCCTGTTCTTATTCCTCTGCTCCCCCTGCCTGCTCCTCTGTTCTGCCCTTCACCCTGGCTGCCACCCCAGCCTTGTTTTAGTTCTAATGTAGAAGCCTTTAGGCATCTTTTGCATATTCCTTGGGGACCCATGACCTTGGGCTTATCATGTCCTCTGAGTGGATTGTCTGAACGAGGACAGTGCTCTCTGGAGCCACCCTGATACCCCCACTGCCATCTTTCTTGGTTTGTTTCTCTTCTGTCTTTTGTTCTCTGTATCTGGTTTTTCTTTTGTCATATTTATAATCTGTGTAGAGAGATAACTTAGTGTTTTTCCTTTTCTCTTTTAACATTATATGATGAGCTTCCTGACATGTTACAAACATCATTTTTAGTGACTTTAGAATAGTCCATTGAATGACTGAACTGCCATTTTCCTTGTGGTCCCCTGTTGCAGAACATTTGAGTCATTTCCATATCTCACAATTGTACACAATGCTGCAGGGAATATCTTTGAACATGAAGCCTTTTTCTTATCTGGGGGCATTTTCTCAGCGTAGGCTCTATACATTGGAACTACTAGGGAAAAAAAAATAACACATTTTAGGGGGTGGTTGCTTCTTATAGGATTTATGGCTTTAAAGAGTTAGGATTTGTTAGGAGGGTATTATGGTAAGAGACAGATATTTTTCTTTCATTTTGTAAAGGCTAGTATAGTATTTCCTTCTCCTCGGCATGGCTGCATAATTAATTAATAAGTGGTGTCCAATTCAACTGGGAATGTTTCCATATACCCAAGTGATGATTCCAGCTCCTGGCCAAAGACCCAGTGGAAACTGGTCATCGTGGTGGCTACGGAGCATTTAGTCCCTCAAACCTGCAGTGCGTGGCTTAGAAGGCCGGTGAGGAAGGCTGCAGTCACAACAGATAAGTTCCTGACTGACCCTGACCCACAGGCCTCTGGAAGAGGAGTTGCAGGGCTGCAGACAGGAACAGGGAGGTACGGTGCTGCGCGGTGCTGGGAGTTGATTGCAGGCGGGGCCCTTCAGAGCTGCACTGTAGTGAGAGCTGCAGACATTCCACCAAATTACTCGCCACACTTTTGGCATTAATAGGAGAGAGCTGAAGGTCTGGGAATTAAGTTATCTCATAAACATTCAAATTCATGGCAAAATTACTATTTAATTAGGAAAAGATCTGTAACACTGTGCTACTTTTAAATGAAAGTAATTTTGGAGGAATTAAAACTGGGTCATAACATTAGTGTAATGTTTTAAGACAAACGTTACTAAGACATACTGAGTATCCCCTAATTGATGAATTAAAGACATTAGTTTTGCTTTTGGATACTTAATGTGATTATACTTTAAACAGTGACTCTAGAAACCTGCCTCTAGATTGGAATTGTGGTTCCTTCTTTCTTTGTTAAAGTGAAATGTGGCAAAGGCTGAAAAAAAATGTATGTTCATTGTAGAAAATTGGGGAAATTTAAAATTTCATCTGCCACCCAAAGGCAACTGCTATTAATATTTCAAAGTATTTCCTTCTTTTGTATATTTGTGTCTTTCCTATCTGTACAAATTTTTAAATAGAGTTATGTGATAGAGTGAAATACATATTTGTTCTTGGCATACAATTCCTAAAATCCTCTCAATCTCTGAAGCGACAGGCATCTTTTGTGTGCTGTTGAGTTGACTGATGGCTGGGGACTCCTGGGTGTCTCTGGGTGGGAGTGGGTTACCAAGGGAGTCAACCATATGATTATAGGTTTGGGACTTTCAGGTTCCCTCTGACATACACACACACCTCTCTCTCTGGGGAGAGGATAGTGGTTGAAGATTAAGTTGATCACCAGTGGCCAATGATGTAATCAAACATGCCTGCATAGTGTAGCTTCCATAGAAAATTACAAGGACTAGGTTTAGGGAGTTTCTGGATAGCCTAATGCTGGAAGATTCCTGGAGGGTGGCAGCCCTAGAGAGGGACTAAAGCTCCACATCCCTTCCTACATACTTTGCTCTATCCATCTCTTCATCTGGTGTTCATCATTGTCCTGCATAATATCCATTAAAATAAACTAGCCGACATAAGCAAGTGTTTTCTTGAGTTCTGTGACCCACTCTAGCACATTAGTTGAACTCAAGGAGAGTGTCCTGGGAACCCAACCTATAGTCAGAGCACAGATAAAACAACCTGGGGCTTCCACTGGCATCTCAAGTTGGGGGCAGTCTCATGGGGCTGAGACCTCCCTGTGGATCTGACACTCTCCAGGTCGGTGGTGCAGAACTGAACTGCGTTTGAGGACACCTGGAGGGACTGACTGCACGTGGAGTGCTCGCTGCGTGTGTAGGGGGAACAACCCCCTGTGACATTTGGTCAGTGAAGTCTTCCGTGCTGGTTGTTAAGCAAGAATGTAGGAAAAATTTGAGTTTTTCCCCTACAAATTGGGATTACGTTGAATATTTAACTTTGTGTCTATTTTAAAACTTAACAACATGATAATCTTTCCATGATATTATATAGTCTTCATAACATTTTTAACAGCTATATATTCCTACATTATAATGGATGTACTGCAGTTTATTTAGCAATTTGAGTGAGTTCAGTTTTTGCTGTTTCATACAATACTAAGATGAATGTTTTCCTGCATTCTGGCAAATGCTTGTCAGTATCTCTGGTGATCTCTTTAAATACAGTCCCAGAAGGAGAATTATTTGGTAAAAGACATTGGGAAAGAACTTTTCTAAGTCTAGTGTTAAAAGTATCCTTTAAACGTCATTTGCGTTTATACTCACACTGACAGGATGTATCTTGAGATTATCCTTCTTATTTCCATTCTCAGCAGCATTGTTTTACTTTATTTTTGGTCTTAAATTACTAAGTAATAAATAGATAACTTTTTCTTTTGCAAAAAAAATGATGAAAATAACTGGATTTATCGTGAAGGAAGTTTAATCAACTCTCAGGCTAATCAAGCAGACTTGAAAGTGATCTGTTTCACCATAAGGAAGATTTTAAATTAATATTTTATATTTAGAAGAATAAAGGGCTACATTAGCGTTTTTCCATGGAGGCATGGAGGACTGCAGAAAATCGTACAGAAGTGTGTCTGTGGTCTTGAGAAACTCAGCCTCCCCATGCCAAGGAAAGAGTTGCCCATTGCTAATAACATGCAATACTGTTCAGAATTTCAAGATCCTTGCATAATTTATAAATTATTCAGTTTGTTGGGGGCTTCAGACTTTGACTTAAAAATGCCCTTCCCTCTTGTAGACTTAATAATGGAACATATACAGGAAATTCGAACTTTGAGAAAACGTTTAGAAGAATCGATTAAAACAAATGAGAAGCTCCGGAAACAGCTGGAACGGCAAGGAGCTGAGGCTGGTCAAGGTAAGGAAGGACGTGCCCACAGGGCGGCGTGAGCCTGGGGCGGCTTTACTGTGATGCCTTTGCCTGAATAAGCAGTCTGTGTACAAAGCAGGTGCTTGATATGTGTTAGTTTCTCCCTCATCGGAGAAGCCTGCCAGCCTCTGGCTTTCTGAATTGTGGTTGGTACCTCATTTGACTTTGGAAGCTCTCGAAAAATGGATACTTTGAAATAAAACAAAGCAGTATTTTGTCTTTACATCAATAATGGATTATAAAAATACCGGCATTTTAGCATTCTAGTAAAGCTCACATGCCAGTGAAAAGGTTACCAATATTTCTGCATAACTACAATTAGCTGTGAATAGACTGATCTTCCATGAAGCACTTTAAAATATCTTTTCCCCCATAGGTAAGATATTTATATGCTTCAAAAATTAAAACCTTCGGGCAGCACCTGTGGCTCAGTGAGTAGGGTGCTGGCCCCTTATGCCGAGGGTGACAGGTTCAAACCCAGCCCCAGCCAAACTGCAACAACAACAACAAAAAACAGCTGGGTGTTGTGGCGGGCACCTGTAGTCCCAGCTACTCGGGAGGCTGAGGCAAGAGAATTGCCTAAGCCCAAGAGCTGGAGGATGCTGTGAGCTATGACTCCACAGCACTCAACCCAGGGTAACAGAAAAAAAAAAAAAAGAGTGAAATTTTGGCTTGGCGCCTGTGGCTCAAGTGGCTAAGGCGCCAGCCACATACACCTAAGGTGGTGGGTTCGAATCCAGCCCGGGCTGCCAAACAACAATGACGGCTGCAACCAAAAAAAATAGCCAGGCGTTGTGGCGGGCACCTGTGGTCCCAGCTACTTGGGAGGCTGAGGCAGGAGACTCGCTTGAGCCCAGGAGTTGGAGGTTGCTGTGAGCTGTGGTGCCATGGCACTCTACCCAGGGGGACAGCTTGAGGCTCTGTCTCAAAAAAAAAAAAAAAAATTAAAACCTTCATTCTTTACCCATTAACCCTGTGCTCCTGACCCCTCTTTCTTACATTTGTTGGTTTTCATTTGTATCCTTTCAGTGCTTTTTTAAAAAAATATGCAAATACAAGTATATATTCTCATTCTCCCCCTCACCCAAAAGGTAGCACGCTGTGTGTCCACTATCCTGCCCCGTCTTTCATTGCTCAGTGTCTCTCGGACATCTTTCCTTATTGCTCCAGAGATGGTGTCCTCATTCCATGAAGAATGTACCTTGAGAGCATCTTCGTGCACTTGGAAAAGGCTGAGTTTGGGAGTTAGACTGAGCTGGGTGTGGATCCCTGCACTTCACTCCATCTCTGCCAGTCTTTTTATTTCTTTTGAGACAGAGTCCCACTTGTCATCCTTGGTAGAGTGCTGTGGCATCATAGCTCACAGCAACCTCAAACTCCGGGGCTCAAGTGATTCAGTTGCCTCAGCCTCCTGAGTAGCTGGGACTATAGGCACCTGCCACAATGCTCGGCTATTTTAAGAGATCTCGCTCTTGCTCGGGCTGCTTTTAAACTTGTAAGCCCAGGCAATCCACCTGCCTCGGCCTCCCAGAGTGCTGGGATTATAGGCGTGAGCCACCACACTTGGCCCTGCCAGGCTTAATTATTTTATAAAACAGGGTTGTTGGGATATTAAATGAGGCAGTGTTATGAATAGGGCCTTGCTTAGTGTCTCAGTATAAATGTTGCTTTCAACATCATCATCAGTTTTATTTTACTATTTAATTTCATGTAACATTATTCGTTTAACCTCTCAAGGCTTTTCAATGGGCAGAGACCCTAATTTCATTCTCATCTTTAGAGATGAGAGAACTGAGTTCTAGAAAGATAGTCTGGATGAGTCCTTAGTCCCTTGTCCTGTCCTCATTCCGTTCTAACCTGTCATAGTCACCAGCCTAGAAGGACATCTTTCCAATATGTATGTGCTGCAGTTTGCAAGGTAAACAGAATGGTTCCCTTACATGCCCTCCCCCCTCCCCGTCCCTCTCACTCACTCCAGCCTCATCCCGCATCCTCCCCTCTCACCCTCAGAGAAATTGATTAATCTGAGTTATTAGTCTTATCAAACACAGGAAAAGAAATACACGCCTGGGCCCTTCACATTCTCTCTTGGTAATGCCTGAATTAGATTCATTCTGTTTTACATTTTCCCTGGCAAATCCAATTATAGAATTATTTGGGGGCTCAAATGGCCACCAGCTACAATGGAGCAGGCAGTTGCTCTGGAGAGTAATTCACTCTGACGGGGAGGTTTACAAAAAGGCATTCATAAAGTATTTACACTGGTGGAAAGACACGCTGTTCTCACCATGTTGTCACAATGTCTGAAAAGACAAAGAAATAAAAGGGGCCCCACCTTCTCCTGCTGTGAAATGTTCACCTTGGGAGCAGGCTTGAAAGCGGCATGGCTCCTCATAATATTGAGGCAGAATATTGTTTAAAACCGTCATCTCGGGTGTTAGAGCTTCTCGCTTGCCCCCAGTTGTACGAGCTTGTGGTGTCGACATTCGGAGGGAAGACTGGTCCATCAGCGTCAGGGGTGGACCTCGCTCCTCAGGTTAGGTTTAGGCTGTGTTAGGAACTGTTCTTCAGCCGAATTATTTCTTTGAATGAAATCCTGCCTTCAAAGCTGTAACCTTCGCTGTGGTCATTGTAGACCCCGCTGTAGAATTATCCCTGCCCCCTCAGATTACTCCTCAGTACTAGTTTTGTGCCAGCCTGTCATCCATGGTGATGTCAATATGGATGGTGATAGCAGCTACAACATCAGTGATTTTTATTGAGCTACTGGAGACTTAGGAAAGATGTGACTCACCTGAGGTCAAGCAGCTCTTAAGAAGCCAGAGTCATGGGTGGCGCCTGTGGCTCACTGCGTAGGGCGCCAGTCCCATATACCAAGGATGGCGAGTTCAAACCTGGCTCCAGCAACAAAAAAATAGCTGGCCTTGTGGCAGGCACCTGTAGTCCCAGCTACTCAGGAGGCTGAGGCAGGAGAATTACCTAAGGCCAGGAGTTGGAGGTTGCTGTGAGCTGTGATGCCACGGTACTCTACCAAGGATGATAGAGTGAGACTTTGTCTCTAGAAAAAAGAAAAAAGAAGCCAGAGTCATGGTTGAAACCCAGGTGTTTCTGAGAAGATGCCAGAGTTCTTAGGGGAGAGACGTGTGAATGAAAACAATTACACGACACTGTGATAAGTGAGTCACAAACGTGAGAATGAGATGCTGCCCAGTGGAAACATCTGGAGAACTAATGTCCTACCTCCCTTGTAATATTCAAATCAGGGTCTCTGCCAGGATGCTTTCAGCTGCAGATAACAGAGTATAAGAAAAAATTGATGTTAACAGCGGGTTTATGTTTTCTTACGTGATAAGAAATCCGAGGCAGGTAGTTCCACGGCATGTGTTAAGGCTTACTGATTGCAGAGTTTGGGGTTAGTGTCTGGGATGACTGCAGTCACTGCAAGCATGCCGTCCTCTCAGGACAGTGTCCAACGCATGGGAAAGGAGAGGGGGAGGCTTCTCTCTGTCCTTATCTTTTTATCCAGAGAAAATCTTTCCCAGCAGCCCCCAGCAGACTACCCTTCAGGTCCCATTGGCCAGAAGTGGCACGTTGCTTATGTCCTTGGGGAAGGCTGCTGGGGAAAGCAAGGAATTTGCCTCTGTGCTATAGTAAGTGGACTTAGTGAGTGTGAGGAAGAGAAGGGGAAGAACTTGCCTGCCAGTGCAGAGGGCAGCTTGCACACAGTGGGCACTGTCCTGAGGGTAACTGGGGACATGAACAGTGTCGGTGGTACAGACGTCAGAGGGTGAGGAATGTTGAAGTGGAGTGTCAAGGGAGGTATCCGGCAAGAGGTGTTGTCTGAGCTGGATTTAAAGGAAGGGTCAGGATTTCAGGGACAGACGAGAGCATGGTGAAGTATTTGTAGTTGAGGATATGACTTCCAGCCAGTCTGGAGCTCTAGACCCTGATCTTTCAGGGATGCACTTAAAGGCAGTGAATTTGAGCTAGAGTTGAAAGTGTGCTTTGAAAGGTAAAGAGTAGTGGGCATTCTAGGCAAAGGGATACCTCTTCTGCAATGTCGGGGAGGTGTTTGGGAACACAGGTGTGATCCATTTGGACTGCCTTAAGGGCTCGGTGGCCTAGAGGGGAGAGGTAGTAGAGGGCTTGCATTGAGATTGGAGCAGACAAGGGAGACCCTTGGGCTCTGGACTGAGCAGTTAGACTGTTTTGTTTGTCTTTCACCATGAGGGAGGCACCAGATGTTATTTGAGCAGAGAATAACATGAATGTACTGTGTGTAAGATAATAACCCTGTTTGCAGAAGGGGAGGGAGGCAAACTTCGAGCAAGGTGGTCAGGCCTGAACTGTAGGGACGGAAAAGAGTGGACTAGTGTCTGAGGTGATTTGGAGGAGTCAGCGCTTATGACTGGGGAATGGGAGGAGAGGGGTGTAGGTTAGTGCCCAGGTTTTTGGCTTGGGTTGGGGTGTGCTGATGCTTTCTTCTGGGGCAGAAGGGTGAGTTCAGCTTTGGACTGAGCAGCTTCAGTGGAGGAGCCCAGCAGCTGGCTAGCTACATGAGGTTTGACCTCAGGGGGGACATCTGTGAAGGTTAAGACTGTCACTCACCTGCTCCTGGTCCAGGGCCCCTGCTTTGCTCACCCTCAGGACAGGGAAGAAGTGAGGGCGCCTCTCTTGCCCCTCTTTCAAGCTCACTCTCATTTCCTTCTGGCTCTGGTTATATCTTACGTAGTTCACATTTTCATTGCATGTTGTGTTAACTCATTGTTTAAAATTGTTTTCTGGAAAGTTCCAACCATACTCATCTGGAGACTATTTATAAATCACTCTTTATGTGTGTTTTTATAGGTCCTACAAACATTTTTGCATCTGGTTCAGAGCTGCATAACTCTCTAACATCCGAAATTCATTTCCTGAGAAAGCAAAACCAGGCCCTGAATATAATGCTCGTTAAGGGATCCAGAGGTAAGAATCAAAGGTGTGACTGCAGCCTGGAACCCCAAAGTGTCTGTATCATGGGAAGAATGTAGGTGTTGGAGTCTGGCCAGCCTAGGTCCTGCAGCTTTGTGACAGCTCTACACCATGTAGTTGTCACAGCCGACCCTGGGAGGTGTGCCTGCTGTACAGCTGAGGAAACTAAAACCAGAGCGGGAAGGAGCCTCTAGGGCAGTTGTAACAATTAAACAGGTAAAGCTCTCGGCACTCTGATAGGCACTCAGGGGATGTTACTTTGTCGACTTTTCACTCATTATCCGGTACAACATATTACTGCCCAGATCTGAGCCGGAGATCTCTGCTCTCAGCAAAGTTTATCCAGTATTTCTTATGAAGATCTCGTCCCTTAATTCCTTGTATTTGGAGCTTAGCTCCCAAAGAGCTTTTACTTACATTATCTTTTAATGCTTAAAACAATTCTGCAATGAGGTATCATTAGCAATGTTTTATAGGTAAGAAACCAAGGTCTAGGGAATTGCCCAGTCCGTGCTCACAGCACTGGAAGGTGTGGAGCTGAAACTTGGGTTAGCTTATCCCACATTTCCTAGAGAATACTGATGCCGATTTCAGCGTAAGAGATGAAATTGGGCCTTCTGCAGGTTGTTCATTCATTCAGTGAACACTTCCTGTATCCTGTTCCACATCAGGGCCTATGGAGACTCTGATCCAGAAATGAGTGAGGCCTGGTCCTTTCCCTTGGGGGCTCATGGTCTGAGGGGAGAGGCAGCCAGACTGCCCATGGCTGGCCAGGCGTGAGCGTTAGCCACAATAAAGGCATCCTGACCAGGAAAAGCTAGTCTTTAAGAGCTGAGTCTAAAAGGACCGGGAGGGATTAGTCAAGGTGACTAAGGTTTAGAGGAGCCAGGGCCTTTTAAACAGAAAGAAGAGGGCAGACAAAGGCCTAGAGGTTAGAGGGGAGGGATCATATGCAGCTTGGCGTGGCTGGAGTCTGAGTGGGGAGGTGAGCACTTGCTTAGGATGGTTGTGTTATGGGCTAAGAGTGGAGCTGGGAAACCCGAGTCTGCATCCTGGCTCTGCCACTAATCGGCTGCCTGACCTTTGGGAAATCATAACCTCATCAGTCCTTAGTTTCCCATGTGGAAAATGTGAGAATAACAGAACCTGCCTGGGAAGTTTGTTCTGAAGATTAGATAAGATGATACATGGGAAGGTGTCAAGGTGAAGCCCACACAGTTGGTGCTGGTACATGGTAGCTCTCAACCATCCAGCACTGCTGGCAGCCTGTCCTCATGGCGTGCTCAGAGCCCCAGCTGTGCAGTGTGGGGAAACTGAGGCACAGAGCCGTGAAGATCCACACTCAGGATTATGAGGTTGGTAAACTGAGAAAGCTGCACTTGAAACACAGCCACGTGCCTCCAGCACCTGCTCTCGACCGTGTCATTCCTTGTGCCAGGGTGTGTTTTGTTCCTCAGGAGAGGTGATGTCCTCATGGCCCGAGGAGTGAATGAGCCCCGGGTGCCATCTGCAGCCCTGCTGGCCTCCTGCTGGGAGGTGTGAGGAAGGAGGAAGCTTGTGGACTTCCCAGCACCCACTGCCTGAGTTTTGAACCCCGTTTCCTGCCTGTGTCTATAGTTTCTACCAGTTTGCTCTGTGAAGGCAAAGTCACTGGGCTTGCATGGCCCATTATTTAATAGAAAATTAAACAGGCCCATTTTCTCCTGGTGACGTTTAATCTGCAGCCCTGTTGTTGACAGATTTATCTGACCAAAATGTATAAGATAATTGGAATGCCAAGATCATAAATGCCAGATTAAATTAAATCTCATTCTTTTTTGTATTCTTGGATTGCTTGAGCTGAAGTGCTGTATTTACGTAATAAGGTTGGAAAAAATGAATGGTGTCCCTTCTCAGTGGCGCTTTTTTTGTGTGTTTGCAGATAAACAGAAGGAGAATGAAAAATTACGGGAGTCCCTCTCCAGGAAGACTGCGAGCCTCGAGCATCTTCAGCGGGAATGTGCCAGTGTGAAGGAGGAAAACGAGAGGCTGCAGAAGGAAGTCAGTGGGAAGGAGAGACACAGCCAGCAGCTGCTCAAGGAGGTCTGCAGCACCCGCAAGAAGCTGAGCAGGTACGGCCCTGATTCGCCCGTCCGCCGATGGCCATACCACGCCTCCAGGCGCCAGACTGCAAGGGTGGAATGAGGCACGAGCCTGTGCCTTAGTGTGTGGGGACAGAAGTGAACACTACCCATCATAGGTCGGGGGACATAAAATGCATGGAGAAAAACCAGGAAGGTGAGGGAGAGAGGGCTCGGGGAGCAGGCTGCTATTTTTTATCTAGGGTAGGTCAGGGAAGTCCTCTCTGAAAAGATGACATTTGAACAGAGACCTGAACACAGTGAAGGGGTGAGCACTGCAGCTGTCTGGGGTTGGCTCCTTGTGGCTGAAGGGGCTCAGACCCTGAGGGCCAGTGGCCTTGGTCTGTGCCTGGCAGAGCAGGGAGGCCAGCACATCTGGAGAGGGCCATGGTAGCAGCTGGCTAGATGCTGAATAGTGTTGGGCCTCATAGCCAGGGTAAGGACTTCAGTGTTTGCTCTGAGTGGTGCAGGAAGCCACTGGGAGACTGAGCAGAGCAGTGCCATGAACCCACCTTAGACTTCACAGGGACCATGCTGAGCACTCTCGCAGTTTCCCCCTTAGAATCTGTCTTGTTCCACACTTCAGTGGTCCCTGCCAGCACCCGTGACTGCCCCGCTCTTTGAGAGGTACTATCATCCCCCTCGTCACCCCAGGTGGGTGATGTAGCAAGTTCATTGTCTTTGCCTTCAGAGAGTCCTAGGTTAAGTCTAGGCTCATCTTCTAAACTGTGCACCCCTGGGGAAGGGATGGAACCTTTTTACGTTTCACATCCTCACATCTCTGAACCAAGGATTAAGACAACACCTACCTTTTAGGGTGTCTGTGCAGATGACACGTAATTATGTATGTACAGGGCTAGCTGTGGGGACGTTTGGGAAATAGTGGCTGACTGGAATTCTTTTTGTTTCTTTCATGGTAGGGTGAAATAATTACTGATTGTTTCATTTGTGCAAGTTTATAGGGTAGATGAGAAATTTGTTACATGTATATAATGTGTACTGATGGAGTCAGGGCAGGGAGGGTGTCCATCACCCAAGTATGATACATTTTTAAGTGTAGTCGTCCTACTCTGCTATCACTGACTCTTTCTGTATGTTTGTGCCTTTTCACCCACTTCTCTTCAATCCTTGCCCCACACACCCTTCCCAGCCTCTGGTATCTGCTGTTCTCCTCTCCAGCTCCCACTTGGGAGCGAGAACAGAGGCTGCTTGTCTTCCCATGCCTGGCTTATTCATTAATGTAATGACCTCCAGTTCTGTCCACGTTGCTGCAAATGACAGGATTTCGTTCTTGTGGCTGACTAGTATTCCTTGTGTGTTTACACCACGTTGGCTTTATCCATTCACTTGTTGTTGGGCAGTTAGGTTGGTTTCACAGCTTGTCCACTGTGAATAGTGTTGCAGTGAACATATACGTGTGGGTGTCCCTTTGCTGTGTTGATTTCTTTTACTCTGGGTAGCTCCCTAGTGGTGGGATTGCTGGATGGAATGGTAATTCCATTTTTAGTGTTTGAAATACTTTCTAGTTTTTTGAGAGTTCTCCCTACTGTTTTTCGTAGTGGCTGTCCTAGTTTACATTCCTCCCAGCAGTGTATAAGAGTTTCCTTTTCACCACAATCTTTGCCAACATTTGTTTATCTTTTTAATAATGGGCGTTC
The DNA here is from genome assembly GCF_000181295.1 of Otolemur garnettii. NCBI lineage: Eukaryota > Metazoa > Chordata > Mammalia > Primates > Galagidae > Otolemur > Otolemur garnettii. Next base: position 23,308,957 of record NW_003852409.1, on the reverse strand, counting down.
TGACAGGTGTGAGGTACTACCTCATTATGTTTTTGATTTACATTTCTCTGATGGTTAGTGACACTGAGCATTTTCTCATATACGTGTTGGTCATTGGTATGCCCTCTTGTGAGAAATAATCTATTCATGTCCTTTACCCACTTTTTTTTTTTTTTTTTTTTTTTGAGACAGAGTCTCGCTATGTCACCCTGGGGAGAGTGCTGTGGCATCACAGCTCACAGCAACCTCCAACTCCTGGGCTCAAGCAAGTCTCCTGCTTCTGCCTCCCAAGTAGCTGGGACCACAGGCGCCCACCACAATGCCCAGCTATTTTTTGGTTGTAGTTGTCGTTGTTTGCCAGGCCCAGGCTGGATTTAAACCCGCCAGCTCTGGTATATGTGCCTGGTGCCTTAGCTGCTTGAGCTATAGGTGCCAAGCCATTTACCCACTTCTTATTGGAATTATTTGGGTTTTTTTTCTTGTTGAGTTGAGTTCGTTGTGTATTCTGGATATTAGTCCCCTATTGGATGAGTAGTTTGCAAATCCTTCCTTCCTATGAGTGGAAGAAAAAAGTTTTGTGTGAATATGAATAAAGCTTCTATAAACATTTGGGTACAATGATTTTGTAAATGTAAGTCTCTGCTTCACTGGGGTAAATACCCACAAGTAGGAATTCTGGGTTAAAACCTAGAAAGAACCCAAATGTCGAGGAGGGTAATGGATAAAAAACTGTGGCATGTCCATGCAACAGAATACAACTTCACAATAAAAAGGAATGAACTATTGATACAAGTTACGACTTGGAAAAACCTCAGAGCATTAACACGGAATGAATAATCCAGTTTCAAAACAGTGACATCCTGTAAGATTTCACTGATAGACGCTTGAAAGACAAACCTGTTACAGAGGAGAACAGACAAGTGGGCGCCAAAGTTAGGAGTGTGGGGAGGGCAGTACACAGAGGGGACCAAGAGTGAGGGGACGGTGGCCTCACTGCCCGCTGCTGCTGCTGCTGGTTACACAGACTTCATCCAACAAGGAAGCCAATGTTGACATAACTTAAATTTTTAAACAGAATTTTTTAAAAAGGATTAAAACTTAGTTTTATAAGTCAGGGTTCTCCATGGAAACAAGATCAATAAGATCCTCTCCCCCTCCTGCCAGTATACAGATACCGACATTGTGTTGGTACTGTGTAGAGAGAGAGATTTATTACAAGGTACTGGTTCATGGGATTAGGAAGACTGAGAAGTTCCTACTCTGCTGTCTGCAAGCTGGAAGCCAGGAAAGCCAGCAGTGCAGCGCGAGGGCCACTGGAGGCTTCTGTCTGAGTCCAGCGGAATCTCCCGGGAGCACCTTGGACAGGGGAAGATGGTTGTAGCTCAGTCAGCAGAGGGAGAAGGACTTCTTAACCATGCTTGTCACGTTTTCATCTGGACTCTGTGGCTGCGGGTGGAACTGGTCTGCTCTGGGGGGTGTGGGTAGGTCGCCTCTGGTAGCACTAACTCTACTCCCCTTGTTGGGGGGGCCTTTTCAGGGTGCAGGAGGAGATGAGGTTGAGGCAGCGGCTGCTCTCCCAGAACGACAGTCTACTCCAGTCCCTGCGAGTGGAACTGAAGGTGTACGAGAAGCTGGATGAGGAGCACAGGAGACTGAGAGGTACTGGGTGCTCTGCTCCAAGGCTGTCCTCCGCCTGGGGCTGCTGCTGGGCCATGAACCTGCCTGGGCAGCTGGCCGGGGGGCAGAGCCCAGCACTCTCCTGAAGGGCTGTTGTCAGACCCCACACTGTGTCTTGGCCCACTCCTGTTCTGAAGTCACAGCAGGCAGGAAATTCCTCGTGGAAGGACTTAGGCTCTGGAGTTAGGCCAGCGGAAATTTGGAATCTCTCTCCCTCCTCCTGGCTGTGTGACCTTCAGCAGGTCACCACCCTCTGGGCCTGTTTTTGCCTCTATAAACATGTGTTTTAATACTCACCGTGTAGAGTTGTGAGAATGGATTATCGAACACATCCCAGCACAGCACCTGGCGCTTAGTGGGCACTCAGGCACTGTTGAACTCAGGAAAGCTTCTCCTGCCAGTGGGCATTTCTTTTTACCCATTCACTCAGCAAATATTTGTGGAGAACTTTCCATATGCCGGAAATGTTCCACAAGTATCTGCTGCTCTGGGAGGCGGTTGTGGCCCCAGGACTCTCTGTATCCTAAGAGAGATACCAGATTGGAAAGACTCTACCATAAAGTGTAATATTTCAGAATCAATTTTGAGGTGTGGTGGTTTTTTTTTAAACTAATTTCCCAGATGGTTTCTCCCTATTGAAAGTTTATCTAGAAAAGGGTCATCTCACAGCTTTCATTTTCTCCTCAAGTTGCTTTTCTTATTCTTGCTGTTGTATCTTTTTAATATACTGTGGCTCTTAAAATCATCCCCTTTCATTCTATAATTCCAGCCCAAATAGATTTTATTACTACCAGACATAATTTTGGGGTTTGGTGTGCTATTTGCTAGGCTTTTATGGCCAGGAGGGAAAATTAATTTCCAGCTCTTATTTAGCCTGTGGAATAGGAGCAATTAAGTCTGCCAATTTCTTTGTTTCCAAAGTCAAGTTGTTATTTTACATTGTACCTGCTTCTTAGGGAAGGGGGGTGCGATGGCAGTGTGGGTTTGAGAGGCTGTTGAGTTCCTTTGATGGCCGACCTTGTGGTGAGGAAGAAGTCACGCCTTCTCTTTGTACATATCTGCAGAGGCCAGAGAGTCGGGAGAAGGCTGGAAGGGGCAGGAGCCTTGCAGTGACCTGCACGGCCTCCTGACCGAGATCCAGGACCTGCGGGCACAGCTGGAAGGGAGCATCGAGACCAACAGTGCGCTGCAGAACAGGCTGGAGGAGCAGCTGGCCAGGGGGGCAGAGGAGGCAGAGGAAGGAGCCCTTGCTCTGGCTGTCCAAGCGCTGGCCGTCCCCCAGCAGTCGCTTCAGCTAGACATACACGGTACAGCGCCTGCTTTTACTCACTTCTGAAAATGCAGCTGAGTCTCTGTGTGGCCCATGAGCTTCTGAATGCTTCTTCACCCATGGAGGTGTCTTTCCATTGACAACAGACATGCTCTATCCTAGGAGCCAGGGGACCTGGCCACTAATTAGCTGTCACCTTTGGCAAAATGTAATCTCTGTGTGGGGTATCTTGGTCCTAAGGAAAGTGCAATTTGGGCTTCCAGCTGCCCTCGATGCCAACAGTCTTCCTCCCTGTCACCCATTTAGTCCTGCCCATATCACTCCAGTGCTGAAAATCCTTTTTAGTCCCTCTTACTGCCTGTAAAAGAGAATCTAAGCTACCTGCTATGGCTTTCAGCGTCTTCAGGACCCGGAAAGCATCCTGGCAGGTTTGAAAAGTTGATCCACTGTGGGTTTAGCCCTGGAGAACCAGTGTGGGGCAGCAGCAGGAAGACTAGACATCTGCCATTGCCCAGCATAGGGGCTGGAGCAATCCAGCAAACAGTCAGGCTCAACACTGTCAGCCAGGCCTCCCTCTTTGCTCTAGGGAGGAAGGAACGAAGGCCCACAGAGTGGAAGGAGTTTGCCCCAGTGACACAGCAAGTAGATGGCAGAGCTGGAGATAGAAACCACTTTCAGCTTGGAGCCTCGGGTGTCAGGGGTTATGATTGTAACTCCCATGGGGGGCGGGGGGTTTGCGTAAAGTGGGACGGGGATGCCCACAGACTTTATGGATCAGGATTGCACTACAGTTTGGGTTTATCTTTACTTGGATTGGGAATAAAATCTTTTGCCTTTAATTAGACAAAAATCTCTTAAAGAGAACCTAGTCAGATTTAGAACTAATAGTGATTAGTTCATTGATTTTTTTTTTCTTGATAAGGATTTTAAAATTTTAAACTAAAAGATGTAACAATATGAAAAAAAGCACAAGGGAAAAAAGCCCATCATGATTCTTACAACAATCATTTTTTTTAAACTTTGCATATTTCTCTTCATTTTAAAATCAAATATAGGCATGGATTTACAGTGTTCAAATTGGGTTTGTGCCATTCTCTGTCCTTTCCTTGTTTCTGGCCGAAATTACATCACACAAACTGCCCTTGCTTTCCCGTGGGTTCCCGAATGGTTGTTTCCAGGTTATTGTCAGTCCCCGAACCATTATGGTTGATTATTAAAATGGAGTCTGATTTGGAGCTTCATAAACATCAATGTTAATATGCTTTTTGCTGTTAAACAATATTCTCAGGATAAAGTCCTGCTAGGGGAACCTTGAAGGGTTGGAATGTGCCATGTGGCTGCCTTCTAAGTAGCCTACAGGTCAGCAGTGTGCAAAGGCAGCGGCCTTAGCATGATCTCATCGGCGCTGGGCATTGCCATTCCAAATATAGGCCTGCTCCTGGCCCTTTTTAGGAGATGATTCTTTGTGGGGATGGGCTAGGGAGACTAGAGGAAGGAGAACAATCCTGTACTTGGATTGCCCAGGGAGGAGGGTCGGGAAGCTGAAGTGAGGGGGCCGAGTCACAGCCTTTACCTGCTTGTGAAATTTGTTCAGAGGCAGCCCTAGGCTTGCCTGGCAAGAGGCATCAGGAGTGTTCAGAATTCACAGTGCTGCCTCAGCAGAAAAGTTTTCTAATTTCCTTGAGTCAAGATCAGAATTCTGTCACAGACAGCAGCATTTCTTTCTTTGTGAAAGACTTTTCAGGGCTATATTTAAGTGCATCTGTTTAAAAGTTTTGTTCCAAAGGCTGCTTTGGCTGAAAGTGATTCCCTTAGGGGCCAGCACCTCAGCCTTGGGAATCGCAGTGCACCCTTGGGAAGTGCTGAAGGCAGTCAGCTCCTTGCCTAGTGGCACGGGGATGGAAGGAGCTGGGGTAGGGAATCCTATGACCTGGACAGTCCTTGCTTTGCCACTGACATGCTGAGTTATACTGGTGGATCACTTCTCGTCTGCTGCCCCATGGTCTCCGCTTCCATGAAACCTGCTTTATAAAGCTGTCCTGTCCACCCAGCTGCTGAGAGTCCAATGGGTTTCAGCTGCAAAAGTTCTTTCCTTATCATAAAGTGTCACAGAGATCATCCGTACAGCATCTGTTGACTTTGCCTTCTCACCGTGTCTCGAGTGCCTCACCCCCAGCTCGTTGTGTGGGACTCTGTCCTCTCCAGCTCAGGTTACTGCTGTAGCCTCCAGACTCACTGCTACAGTCCAGAACAAGCATCTCAGCCTGATGTCACCCTGCTGGAGGCCATTGTGTGGGTCCCACAGTCCTCACAGCTCTGTCCTTGCATCCCACTGTGTCCTTCCCTAGCACCCAGGCCTCAGCCATGTGACCTGCTGTTTCTCCCTGGTCCTGGCTCACTCTTTTCTGCTTGTGCCCCTGTTCTTCCCACTGCCTGGGGTTCCTTTCCCTCCTTTCCGTGGGTGGGTTGGTCACAATCAAAAACATAGTGCAGGTACTAGCCTTTGGGGAGCCAAGTTGGGATCCACATTTCTCACCTGAGTTCCGATGGCCCTGTGCTTCCATCCCCTGTCACACTCGAGTGGACCTGCCTGTTCATTGGTCTGACGGGAGAGCTCTTCTAGGGAAGGGTCTGGGCCTGCTTGGTCTGTCTCCCTGGTGTCCTGCGCAGGGCCTGGCAGGATGGGTGCCCAGTGAAGATCTGCGTAAGTGCCTGTGTGTCTGAGCTCGAGTGTGTATGTGTGACCTCACTCCCCTCTTACGTGCTGACGACAGTGAGACTAGTGCCTTTATTCTCCTCTGTTTTGCATTTTGTAGATGGTAACAAAGGTCTCATGGCAAGTGATAATTCATTTGATCTGTTTGATTCTGCTCAGGCAGCGACACCAAAATCAGGTATGAAGCTGAAGTCTGAACAACTGTGGTAGTATTGGGGGTGGGTGTAGAATTTTTAAATTAAAGAATGGGGCTCCCTGGTCCCAGTGCAGGAAGGAGCTTGGCAGGGGCCTCTCTAGCTGGAGATCTCCTGCTTGGTGTCACCAACCTTAGCAAATGCGTAGAGTCCTTATTGCTGGGGATTAAAGAGTGATCATCTTAGCTCTGTCCAGCCTTGTCACTTGTCCTGGTGTGGGCACACAGAAGGTCACCATCCTGCGGACGGGCCTGCTGTCTCCTCTTACTGTGACTTCCAGACTTCCCCTTGTCCCAGTCTCTGCCATTGAAAGTCCTGCTGTGACTGCTAACACATGGTCAGGGCTCCTCATGAGCACAGGCCCTCCTGTGAAATGCCTTTCCTGCTGTGTGGGGCACGATCACTTGTCCGTACTTCCCGTGATCCAGAGATAAAGCCACAGGCCTTTGCTTCTCCTTAGCATAATCCTGGCTACCTGTGCAGTCCAGCTCACCTGCTGCATCTGTTTAAAAGTTTTGTTCTCCTAGCAGCCTCCCTGAGCACTCCGTCCCTGCACAGGTGCTGGCTTTGTCTCTCAGCTCACTCTTCACGGTTGCCTGTGGGTCTCCTCCAGTGCACATGTCCAATCAGGCTGGGTGCTCGACTCATTTGTGTGAAGCGGGGGGTCTTCTGCTGAGGGGTGCCTGGTTGATAGTGTTGGTTAAAGGAGCCTCTCCCACAAGACAGGCGCTGAGCCTGGGGTAGGGGATACACAGACTGAGGGTAATACACAGACTGCGGTCCGGAGCCTCTTTCCCCCACCCCCAGGTTTGTGTGGAGTTGAATTTGGCTTGTGAAAGCCTCTCTTAGTCCTCTTAGCTAGTATCTGCAGCGTGTGTTCCTTGAATGAAGGGTGCTGTCCCAAACAGAGCTGCCATCTTATCTTTTATTTTGCAGCTTCAGAGACCTTTCCATTCTCTGGGAATGACGTGGACTCCCTCTCCTGTGACAGTGGCAGCTCAGCCAGCCTCCCAGGTGTGTCTCACCTGGTCACTGACTCCCACCTGTGGGCCAGCAAGGATGGCCACCATGTCCTGGGCCTGATTGAGGACTTTGAGGCTCTGTGCATGCAGATTGGCCAGGCCCAGAGGCTCCTTGCCCAAATGCACATTCAGACCCAAGAGGCTGTTGGCCCTACGAGTGAAGAGCTGGCAACAAAGGTAACCTGACTACAGAGCAAGGGAGATTTTCCCTGGGGACGGGATAGAAGGAGTTAGCCAAGAGCACTATGAGGCAAGTGGTATTGTCCTCTGAAAGGCCCCAAGAATAGGGACCAGGAATTGTGGCCCATGAGAGCATAGAGGTCAGGTCCACTGTCAGGGGACCGTTGGTGTTGTTGCTTTTGGTGGGGGAGCAGCTTGTTGAGGTTTATGTCTTGTGTTCCTGCAGCCACTTGTCTGGGATCCTGGGCCAGTGCTCCCATTTGTCCGCTTACTCATCTGTCCTCTGTACCCGCACCCCAGTGTCCGTGCTCCCGCCAGTCCCGTCTGTGGCCCATCAGGCTCCGGGGCTCCTGTGGTGAAGATAAGGCCCTGATCCTCATGAAGTGTCCTGTGCCATGCCGTGGCATCTGCAGCTGCTGGGATGAGCTTGCCGGGGCGAGGCCTCCCACAGGCGCCTCGAGATTGTTGGCAACTCCACCTCTTCTTGCAGAGGGGCTTTTTATATGGTCCTGTTCCCTCCTCAGAGCAGCCCTATGATGTAGGTGATAGGGGGCCACCTTTACAGCTGCTGAGGAAATTACACGTGGAGGGGACAATGTTTGAGCAGCTCTCTGTCCTCCAGGGTGCTCTTCTCTGTGTCATGATACTGCTTTCTCCTCTCGCGAGGTGCCAGTCACCCCTTCTCCCTGGGCAGCAGCTGCAGGGCGCTCCGATTTCCAGTCCGGCTTCTGCCTGCCTCCCCACCTCCTCCTGTGTGTCTGCTCAGAGCAGGCTGGGCTGCCTGCCTTCCCTAGCCTGGCTCCCCGCGTTGCTCCTGTGTGGAGTCTCCCCAAGCGCCTTTCCTGCCCCTCCTTCCCTGCCTCCTCTGAGAGTTACTGGCAGGACCCGTGTGCTGACAGGCTTCACTCTTCACCACCTCCAGGGCTTGAGGGAGGATTTCTGTTTTCTCTCCAGACCGGACCAGACCTTTGAGCGTCTGTGGGTCACATTTATTGATCCTTCTTCTCAGCTCCTCACTGAGGATACTTGTCTTGACTTTTTGTTTACTGTATTACAAAAATCAAGTCTGCATTTTCTATTCCCCTAGATAGTTAGCTCTGGAAAGCACCAGCAGTGTCTGTGGTGCCAGTGCTGTGTGATGTGGGGCAGCCACTGCCTAGCACAGGGCCAGGCATGGGCCAAGGGGCCTAGTAAATGTTTGTGGAATAAAGTAATAAATATCAATAAGAGTATTACTCTTTTTTGATGATAATCTTTATTGTCCAACAACTAGAAACTATAAAAAGCATAAAAACAAAACATTTGTCAAAATGCCACGGAGAGGCCAGCACTTAAAATTTTGACATATGTGCTTTTAAGTCACTCATAAAGTTTATCAAACCTACTCATGAGTTTTAGGCATTTCAGTTGACATCATACTGACATTTTCCTATCTCATTCAATTATTTCTCTAGCACTTGATTTTTAATGACTGCCAGATAAGCTAGTATGTAGGTGCGTCATCATTTATTTACTCTCTCACTTGTTTGGGGCACACTGAACCGGGATGAGCATCCTTTCATGTCATTGCATTTTTTTCATTACTGGTTCCAAGGCTGTGAACCTTTTAGGGCTCTGGCTAATGGTCACTGTGGCACTGCTTTCTAAATAGATTTTATCTCTGTTTGTGAACATCTATCTGCTATACTTGTTTTCATTGAGTATTTTTTTAATATTGATTTTTTCTCAATTTGATATTTTAAAAGGGAGTGGCATTTCATGTATTTATGTTATTACTTGTGAAAACAGATACTCCTTTTCTTCCCAGTTTCCCCTTCTCTGTGTCATAATTCTTTGTTTTCTCATGGCTTTTGCCTCCCTCAATTTGAGTTTGTTTCTGCCGGCAGAGAGGGTGGGTGAGACTTTACAACCCTGCTATCTTATTCACAGGGATGGTTAATAATAGGGGTCCTCAAACTTTTTAAACAGGGGGCCGGTTCACTGTCCCTCAGACCGTTGGAGGGCTGGACTGAGGGCCCCGGGACGAGTCAGCTGCTAAGCAGGACAGGCAGCGGTGGCAAAAACACCCGGCAGGCTGGATAAAGTTTGAGGACACCTGGTTAATAGGGACTGCTAAAGGCAAAAACATTGATGTTGCTACAGTTGCCAGTGTCCCTTGCTCGGGGGCATCCCTGTGGGCTGCAGAGCAGCGTGAGTAGCCCTCCCGTGGATCCTCCTCTTGGCTTAGTAACTCTAGTTACTGCTGGTGCTTATTAATCATGGTTATTGATTGGGTGAAAATCACGGCTGAAATTCTCTCATAATCTACAATTCACTAGTCTTTAAGGACAATAAATTGGTGTCATGTGACACCAGGCTCTTGCTCGGTGTGTGAAACCCAAGCCCTACAGTGTGGAGATTTATGCTGCCAGTTAAAGTTTGCTTGTCCTAACCTTTTTCAAGACTACATATGACAACTTTCTCATCCTCCCACGTAGGGTCCACATTTGGTGCTGCTAAGCAAGTTTATCACCCAAGTGAGCGAAGCCAAGCTGATTCTGGATGAGGCCTCCAGGCAACTGCAGCTTCTCTGGAGAGTCTCGCTTCCCACAGATGGCCAGTGTGGCCTTCACTGCGGGCAGGTAGGTGGTGACTCACGATTTAGAGGCTCAAGCATGCCGCTGGGGCCTGTGTCTGTCCAGTCTCTTCTAACCCTAGCCTGGGACCTCGGCCACAGCAGATGTGTCAGAGGGAGGGGAAGGCACCGTGTTCACTGTGGCTTCTCTGTGTTCCCACCGATCCCCGTCTGGGCTCGCCCTGTCTCACTGAGTGTCCCCCTCTCAGTGTGTATTTGTTGAGTAGGATCCAGTGCGCATTCTGTTCACAAGAAAACTGAGACTTGGGGCGTTGAGATATTTGGTCATGGTGCAGAGCTGGTTGGAAAGCCTAAGTGTCTGAACCCAGAGTTGATTCCTTCGTATGCTTTAAGTCCCACTTTGTCCCCATGGACCAGCTCATTCTTTTCTGTTCATAATCCCTTGCATTTCCCTTTCTCTGGACCTTCTGATTCTTGTTGATAGCTTTCAGCATCATAATTTAGTAAGCCTTGTTCAAAATCTGTTTTAACTATTTAGGAGTGACAGGCTGCGAATCAGGAGTCGGCAGAGTAGAAACTGTCCCCTGACTTCTGTCTGTGGGACACACGTGGTGCCATGGCAAAGTGAGCACCTCTGGCTTATCAGAGAAACCGCCCTGGAAGAAGGGGCACACAGGTCAAGGAAGCTGGGACTCTCCACTGGGTGGCCTTTAGGTAGTTTCCCCTTTATTTATCTAATCTGTAAGTTCTTGCCAAAGGCCAGTGGGAAGGCAGAAGGGAAATTTGCATCCCACATCATTACCTCATTTAGTTACACCCCTTTTGACAGCTCTCAAATCTATCAAACATGGCGATGAAGTGGCCGGTGATGCAGCCCTCTTTGTCCAAAGATTCCGTCTTGGGATCCTGGGGGGGAAGTTCGTGACCTTCTGTTGTATAGGAAGTCATTTTTTGCCCACTTGTGGCGGGTAGGGGTGTATCAAGGAGGAAGGGTGGGCCTCACTGGGCTTAGCCCACCCTGGCCTTTCTTTCCTTCTCCCCACCGAGCTCCTTGCCCACAGGCTTAGGGGACACAGGTGGTCTGACTGCCTAGAATGTCCCAGACCCTTCCTGGCTCCTGCTCACCTTTTAAGTCTCGGATTAACGGCTACCACAGTGTTGGAGGGGCTTCCTCGCCCCTGAGGCGTGGCGTCTTCTTCTGTTTGACCATAGCCCTTAGTACAGGTTTGTATTGGTTAGTGTCTGCCCTTCTCTGTTTTCCTTCAGAGGACCATCTATTTTTTATATTTTTGAATGAATGAATTTCTTCCCATACCCCCAAACTCTAGTACCTGCTGTTTTTTAAACCAAACATGTCTGAACCAAACAATTGACTCTGAATGCAATACTGTTGTCCTTAGCACATATTACTAATAGTTACTGTCTGTAACTATTAGACAGGCAGAATGTATTTCCTAATTTTTAAACACGTATATTATATGTAACCTATACACACACGTTACAACCACACTGATCTGCCCTGGGTGCACACAGTCCGGGCCTGGTGGGTGCCCATGGGGACTCACCCTTCTTTTCTTGGGTAATCGATTATGCCCAATGTTGCAGCATAGAATTGTAGAGCCAGAAAAGGGACCTCTGAGATGTGCTGATGTGGTTGCTGGTATACACAGACTCCCTGAGTGGTGTTAAATTGCCTCGAGCCACTTTTCTCTCACTGCTTGTGTTTCATACAGAGCCTTTGCTTGGTGTGAAATTGTGTAAAGCAGATTTCCACATCTTCACCAGCAACCCCAAGGTTTTTTTTTAACTACCTGGTGATTTCTCAGAGTACCATTAATTTGCCCTTGGCATTTAAAATGCCATCCCATGGAGTCCATAGGACAGCTCTGGAAAGTGTGTTTATCTAAGAAAGTTATGTGGAAGGGGCTGAGTATGGTGGCTCACACCTGTAATCCTAGCACTCTGGGAGGCCAAAGTAGGAGGATTGTTTGAGAGGAGTTTGAGTCCAGCTTGAGTAAGAGTGAGACCCTGTCTCTACAAAAAATCAAAAATGAGCCAGGTGTGGTAGCAGGTACCTATAGTCCCTGCTACTCAGGAGGCTGAGGTAGGAGGATTGCTTGAGCCTAGGAGTTGGAGGCTATGGTGAGCTATGATGACACCATAGCACTTTAGCTCGGGCAACAGAGTGAGACCCTGTCTCAAAAAGAAAAAAAAAGTTATGTGGCGGGTACAAACATATACACGTACTTGCTTATAATTTTTTAAATGGAGGATAAATAACAAAATAGGCTCCTTGTAGGGATAGATGATGTCTCTGAATAGTCCTTGTTTTGTAGATTTGACTCTGACACTGCATAATTGCATTATATAATTATAAGGAAATCAAAATGGGCAAAAGTAATTTCTAAAAATTCACAGCAATATGAAACAAACTTTGCTGTATGCATGATGAAATGATTCAAACTTTGCTGTATGCATTGATGAAATGAACAACTGTATGCATGATGAAATGATTCACCTTTCAGGACTAAAACAGTAATTTGACCATTCATTCCTACCATGTTTCCCTGAAAATAAGACACTGTCTTGTATTTATTTTTTCTCAGGAAGACACACTAGGGCTTATTTTCAGGGGATGTCTCATTTTTATTAAGTATAATACAACAATCGGTGTTTATTCAAATACAGTTAAGTCATCTTCTTCTGGAACCTGAAAGGGGGAGCCAACCTTGTTGGTGGGGCTGGCACTAGTGATGCGTGAACTCCTTTCCCCTAGCTGTTCACACATGCGCAATAGGATGGCTGTGACCAAGGTTACCACTTGCACACCCGCACAAGTGCGACCATCTTGGAGAAAGGAGCTGTGGCAGATTTAAGGTATTCCAGTCTTCTTTACCGCTCTGTGCCAAAATGCAGGACCATATCTGCATAGCCATGCCCATCGCTAGGTCTTATTATGGGGGTAGGGCTTATATTTAACAAATGCATAGAAATCCTACTAGGGCTTATTTTTTGGGTAGGTTTTATTTTCGGGGAAACATGGTAGTAGAAATTTATGTAAACCACTCTGAGAGCATTAGAAGAAGTAGTAGTATTCTAAGGGCAAAAAAGAACTACCAAAATAAATTTAAACTGTTTTCAGTGATTATGTTGTTAGTAATACTATTGGTATTAATATTCTGAAACTAATATATTTGTATTGTAAGATAAAATATATCATTAATTTCATTAGGAACTGCATTTTTTTGTTTTGTTTTTGAGACAGTCTCACTTTGTCACCCTTGCAGAGTGCTGTGGTGTCATAGCTCACAGCAACCTCAGACTCTTGGGCTCAAGTGATCCTCTTGCCTCAGCCTCCTGAGTAGCTAGGATTACTGGGACTACAGGTGCCCGCCGCAACGCCTGGCTAATTTTAGAGACAGGGTCTCATACTAGCTCAGGCTGGTCTCAAACTCCTAAGCTCAGGCAATCTGCCCATCTCCGCCTCACAGGTGTGAGCCACAGCGCCCAGCAGGAACTGAGATTTTTGTAAGATATTTATATAAACATAAAATGAAAGAAATGATGACCTATAATTCTGAATTTGAAGCAAATGTCAGTATGAACTTGTGATGTGACCCTCTCCACATAGAAGGTGTTAGTACCAGGGAGCACTCATGTACTCAAATTGTTGTTGTTTCTAAATTCCTTTCCTACTGAAGGGATCTAGGGCTCTTTGGAGAACTGGCCAGCTCCTAGGTGTGGGGTAGGAAACCTATAATATGCGCTTAGATTGTACTTTGTCCTGGTGTGAAAAGGCACAAGGCGGGAGGAGGAAAATAACCCGCTTCACAGTGGTTCTTAAAGTGTGGATCCTGGACCTAAGGCAGCAGCATCACCTGGAAACTTGTCCCAAGTACAGAGTCTCAGGCCTCATCCAGACCTTCTCTATCAGAAACTCTGAGAGTGGCCCCTGCAGTCTTATTTTTCAGCTCTGTAGGTAGCCTTGAGAACCACTGGATTAAAGGAAACTTAGGAGATAAATGCAAAGTATGGCTCTTATTTCAATCCTGAATCAAGCCAATTGTTTAAAAAAATAAAATTATGAAGCAAGCAGGGAGATTGTGTTCACTGACTCCATACTTAGTGTTATGGAATTGCCAGTTTTTAGGTGGGGTAATGCCAGTGTTAAGGAATTGCCAGTTTTTAGGTGGGGTAATGATACTGTGAGTTTTTTTTTTTTTTAATGTGTGTTTTAAAGGAGCCATTTTCCTTTTAGAGATATATTCTGAAATATTTTATAGTTGATATGATTGGCTTCTAGGATTAGTTTCAAAATAATCTTGGGGACAGCATGAGCAGGGATGTAGAAGAAACAAGTTTAACCATGAATTAGTAATTGCTGAAGCTGGATGGCTGCCTGGGGGCTCATTATCCAATTCTTCCTAATTTTATAAATGTTGGAGGCTTTTCATTATAAAAGGAAAACAGAGAAGGAAAACATCCTGCCCCGGAAGTCAGGTGGGAACACTGGTGGAGCAGGCTGAGGCCTCCCAGAGGGGACCGGTGTGGCTTCGGGCTGGCGCTCAGCTCTGTGTTCTGTTGAGCTCCTGCCGGGCGCCCAGCACTCTGCTCACAATCAGCGTCTCATTTTATCCTTTGCCATAACCTTCAGGGAGTTAGCTATTATTCTGATTTTCCAGAGGTAGGAACTGAAATCTCAGAGGTAGAATGACTCTAGCATCGTGTCGCTGGGAAGTGGCAGCGCTGTTTGGGAGCCCCTGCTGTTGTTACCATAGTGTGCTCATCCTGTAAAAATGGAGAGTCGAATCCAGTGGAGCAGCAGACATATAAATAATTAAAATTCTTTGTTTTAAGTGCTGGTTAGAATGTGTATAGGATGTAAGGAGAGTGCCAGTGAAAATTAACCCGCTAGTTGGCGTATAGCATCCTGGCACCTGCTCTGTGCAAGGCACTGGTGAACAGAGGGAAGAAGGGAGCTTGTGGCCAGCAAGTGAACACCCAGTTACTGCAGCCCACTGTGATGTGGGGGGCACTGAGCGCCATGGGCACCCAGAGGAGCAGTGACCAGACGGGTGGGGAAGGGCCATCAAGTAAAGCCTCCTGGAGGGGCTGACACCTGAGCTGACTCTGGGAGGAGAAATGGGGTGGCCAGGCAGGACTTGACCTGATCACTGTTCATCTTACAGCATCATGTTTGAGGCTCACTCTGCTGCAGTGTGATGGGTCAGAGGTGACTATGCCAATATGATAGATGAGGACCTAAGGCTCTGACTGGAGGGAAACTTGGGCCTTGGAATGTGTGGTCTGTAGATCCATGACCAAGCCCTAAATCTTTGTGGGCTCTTACTGTGCGGAAGAGAATCAAAGCAAACCTAATGTTTAAAATTAGGATCTGTTTGGGAAGAACCATTGAAGTCCCCGTACCTGACACGACTAGTTAATCTTAAAAGTAGGTTAAGGCAGGGAATCAAAAAGTGATGCGTACCTTAAACATTTTAGTTTAACTTAAAACAGATAAATGTACATTCATTTGCCATTCTTTTGATGTCAGGCCAGGGCCTTTTCTTTGAATTTAGGTCTGCTGATTGGAGTTCCACATCTTCTTTCTTTCATAAACTACATCCATAATGTATGTCTGTCACTTTCAATTTCTGTTTCTTTAAGATGAAGAGAAAACTTAGACACTTGCAAAGCAATTTGAATATAGAATTCTTCTAGACTGTGTTCCTCCCACATCTTTTATAGTTGTCTCACCCACACCTAATTTGCCAGAAATGTGTTTTTTAGTGACTTGCTTTTATCAAGTCTTTTCTGAAGCATATGTTAGTTTTCATACAACCAGTTTTCTCTTTTAATACACTTATTTTATGGGCTTACTTAATATTAAATTAATTATGTAATTTGATTACAACTACCCTAAACAAATTTGGGAACAAACTAAGGTCACTTTTCATAAGCTAACAACTCACCATCTCTGCTCCTGGGAGCAGAGGTTGTTCAGTAGAGCAGAGAGCAGCTTGTGCCCGGGTGTCTTACTGAAGGATGATGAGTGTCCTTACCCCTGTGAGCTGGTTTGGTGGCAGGTGGCTAAGAGAGTCTCTCTGTGTATTTCATGTTGAAGTACTAGAGGTCTGGTCTTGTTACCCATTCACCATTCTCCTCTGAAAAACCAAAATAGGCTCTCCTAATGGGTCATACTCTTTAAAGATTTAAATATCTAAAACAGTTTTTTTAAGTCAGCATTAATGTTTTGGTAAAAATAAACTCGATTTGAAATCATATCTTGCAGAGATAATCACTATTAACATTTTGATGACATCTCAGTATAAACATCTGTGGATGTGGATACACGTGGTATATAGTCAGCTTTATGACCCAAGAAGGCCTTATGTACAGTGTGTGTTCTTGGCCCCTGTGTCACCAATTATGATCATCTTTTCACATCAATAAATAGAGCTCTTCAATATAATTTTTAATAGCTGCAAGTTTATTTCATTATATATAAGCACCATAATTTATCTAGGTCTATATTAAAACAAATCAGGTTCTTTATTTTTTCCTACCATGGACAGTGCTGAGATAAACATCCTTGTACACAGGCATCTTCTTATGCTTACGTTATTATTCTTCCCTGGGGTGAATGCCAAGGAGTAGAATTGCTGGGTCGATGAGTCCAGTGTATGTTACAGCTTGAGCGCTCTTGCCAAGGTGTTCTGGCTGGGCCATGCCAACTTACAGTCCTGCCTACAGTCACGAGGGTACTTTCTGCTCCCCCTCGCTGGATTTCGTTTGATCTTGCCGATCTAATTGGTGGGAAAAGGCTTCTAGTTTTTATTCAAATGTTTTTGTCAGTGAGATTGAATATCTTTGTATGTGTTTGCAATTCTTCCTACATAATGTGATGTGTTACATTCTTAGAACATTTTTCTAATTCTTTTTTTCTTTTAGATTGGAGAATTGAAAGCAGAGATCACCGAACTGCACAAAAAATTGTCTGAACAAGAAAAGAAGTTGCAAAACACTGTGCAGCTTTTGCAGCTGAGCAAGCACCAGGAGAAAGTCATCTTTGATCAGTGTAAGTGAGTGGCGGGGATGGCTGCCTCGTCTGTCCACTTCCTGCCTCCGAGGGCTGGCAGGCCGGCCCTGGGTTACCTACCTTGGAGCCCGGATTGTTGTGATCATGCCTCCTATTTATGGGTTTCTTTTCATACTCCATCCTTTCTGACTCACAGAGACAAATGTAGTCACTTAAGAGACCTTTGCAGAGCACCCCGTTGATGCCAGGGACTGTCATCCCACTGGGGAGACAGGTGTGCGGCTTGTGCAGTGGTGGGAACACACATAGGGCCTTACAAGAGTCCTGGGATGGGAGGAGGGTGGGCATCTTGGATGAAGTGACACAGAGGTAAGTCTGGAAGGAGGAGTAGGCGTCATCAGATGGACCAGGGAGTGGCAGTCCAGGTAGGGAACAGTGTGGACAGAGGCAAGACGTATGCTTTTGTATTTGTGAAACCAAAACCAGGTCCTGCTGGTGGAGTAAAAGCTACAAATGACAGGTTGAAGCAGGAGTGGTCAGGGGGACCAGTGACTGAACTGAGAGGCCTGAGGTGGGCACGCTCCGAGCACAGGACCAGCTTGTCACATCTGTGAGCAAGGATGGCTCGCTGGTGTCTGCTCCACCATTGAGCAGGGGCCAACTCTCTAGTGAGACAAGAAAGGGGGGAAGTCCTGGGCCAGGATGGTGGGGAGCCAGAGGACGGCATGGGTTTGAGAAATAGTTCTCAGGGCGACACTGAAACTCGGCATCAGGGAGGTTTAGTACCTTCTGTAAGGTCAGGCCCAGCTCTGATCTAGTGACTTGAGAGATTGTTGGGGAGCAGCCCCATTTCCCTGGTTTAAACCTCAGCACTCCCTCCCTGCGTGTTTATGAGTAGGCAGCTGTGAGCTCCTGTTTGTGCTCTTGGCAGCGCAGCCCTGGCCCGGCCTTGTGCTGTCTGCGTGTCAGTTTCCCCGTTGTAGGAGAGCTGCTGACTGCAGCGCTTTCCTCTCTGGAGGTGCCAGCCTGCCTTGTGCTGCTTTCTTGTCAAAGTCCAATGTTTCTGGGGCATTTCTGAGAAACGCAGAACAGAGATTATTGCCAAGTAATAGTTCTCCTTAGCTGCCCTCTGGGAACCTTCTGGAAATAGGCTCTGTGAGACTGGCAGAGTTTGAGCAGCAAAAGAGAGAAGCCAAATCACTGAGCTGAGTGCCCATTCTGTCCAGGCTCTGTGGACAGAAGTGGATGAGGCAGCCACTGCCAGTCAGCATCTTGGGCTTGCTGTGGGGAAGCAAAGATGTGCTGCAAGGCCCAGTGCTGAGTGCTTCCCAGGGGCCCGTGTGTTTCAGGGCCCAGGCTGGTCTTGAGGGATGAGCAGGAGTCAGATAGCAGAGGGCAGGAGCAGGACCCTGGCAGACAACCGCATGGCCTTGCCGCTGCTCTCCCCGAAGCCAGAGAGAACCGAGTGTTCAGGGACATGCTTAGGATGTGCCCAGGCATTTCCTGTGAGGGAGGTGAGTAGGCACTGGCTTACAAGGAGCCCGTGGCCAGACTGCAGCACTGGCATGGTCCACTGTGTGTTAGAAGGTTTCATGGCTGAGCTGGGAGGGGCCAGGAGGCAGGGAGCCTCCTTAGGGGCTGTGGCAGCCCAGGTGAGCTGGGACAGAGAGTTTTGAAAGGTAGGAAGGAGGTCAGCCTCCAGAGTTATGGCTGAGAGTCTCATGTCACTCGCAGAGAAAAGGCACTCTGGATGGGACCTGGGTTACAGAAGGATCCAGCCATGGCCATGCTGGGGAAGTGGCAGAATGTTTGAGTCAGACTCTTCGGAACAGCAGGGGCCGGGAAGTGAGGCTTTATTCAGCCCTCTAGTCTAGGAAAGGCAGAATTCTGCACTGGTACCTCTCCTCCTCGGTAGCCCAGCCCTGAGCGGTCACAGGGCACATGTAGTTAAACCCTTTTTGCAAGCAAGGAAATTGCAGAAGTAGGTTCAGATGGGATAAGTTCCTGTAGGCAGTACCTAGGTCCCCTGTGTCCTAGGCGAGTGAGCATGGAATCGCTGGATGAGCACAGTTCCAGTCCTACTCTCCTGTGTGACCTGGATTAAATGACTTTAACTCTGAGGTTTAGATCCTTATCCCTAATAGGAGACAGTAATTCCAAAGGACTTAAACTGGCCAATGGGCCTGGGTTCTCTTAACAATGTTAGCAAAGTACCTCTGTTTCCCCATCTGTAAACACAGATGGGAATGCTGAACCATGTTGTACTTAGCAGGGGCCAGGGACAGAGCCGGTGCTCAGCAAATGTTACTTCTCATGGTCTTTCTACCCATGTGGTCGGACCAAACCGTAAGTACTGAGGTAGCGGATCACTCCTAGTAAGAGGAACGATAAGCATCTCATAGCATTTCCCCTCCTGGTGTCACCCATTCCTGCCTCTCCAGGGCCTGGCACGGGGCATGCTTAGCCAGAGTAGGGTTAGGGAGACCCCAGGACCCACCCTGCAACTCCTTCCATGCCAGGCTCGGCAGCTCACCCCAACAGGTCAGGTCCTTGGAAATTTCCTAAACCCTGCCAGCCACACATATCTGCTCTGGCTCTAAAGTGACACAGTGAAAGTTGGCTTAGTGTCCTCTCTTTATCCTTGCCCCCGTGGTGAAAGGGAAGAGCAAGGGCCAGGGTCCTTCTGGAGTAGAGCCGACACTACACCTGCTTCCAGAACCTTAGGGAGAAGGTAAGGAAACTGCATTCCAGTGGGATCCGAGCACGCTGCCACCCACACCCACTGCCCACATGGCCTGAACCACGAGCCTCTAGTGCTTATTGGCCAGGTGAGGGTAGGAATCCTGCCATGTGGGATTTGGGGGTAGTCAGTGAGGTCACAGTTGGCAAACCACCTGGTCCCAGCATGCTGCTGAGGTGGGAGGAGCCCTGGACTGACTTGGGGATCCCTGGATGGATGGGAATCACATCTCCATGCTGGGGCATGTCTCGATTTGGGATGAGTCCTTTACCACTGGATCCCTCAGTCTTCTCACTGCAGTGGGCATTTCTGTGCTTTAGAGTGTGGGCAGTACTGGTCAGGTGTAAGGGTCTCCTCAAAACCAGGACCAGGGTCCTTAGGTCTTCTGTGGATTTTGTTCTCTGGGTACATTCAGTCCTCTTCCCAAACCTCCACAGCCATGATGCTTAATCTTTTCTGGGTCACAGGACCCTTGGTGAATCTCGAGAAAGGTTACGTCTTTCTTTTCCCATAAATGAGTACATCCATACACACCGAGATTTGCACAGAGTGTATGTGGATTTAGGACTCTCCAGGGCATATCATGCATCCAGGTTAAGAACTCCTGCCCTGCAGCAGTGTGGGGACAGAGAGGCAGTAGCTGCTTCTGAAATTTGTTTTGCTGAGTTAAAAACAAAGCCCACACCGTCTGTCCCTTCCCCAATGTCACAGATTGCAAATAAACTTCATTACCTCCAGATGGAGATTTTTGTGAGGCAAGAAATAAATATTTTCTCAAAGCCACATAGCACCTATCTGACTAAGCCATTGGGGGAGCATATGTGTTGGGTGTGAGTCCATTTTGGCCAAAAGGCTCAGCTCCAGAAGCCTGTGTCTGTCCTACCCAGGGAGCAAGCTGATTTCCTGCCCCTCACCAAGCCCTACTTAGAACACAGTCCCCATTCCTGCTGCCGGAGCTTGTGCTGGACGAGAGGCTTGAAGGAGATATGGCCTCTCTCTGTGGAGTCTCCCTGAAAGGCAAGGCACACTCCGTCCAGGGGTGGGACATGCTGAGACCTGCCCAGTCCACAGCTCAGGGCGTAGAGTCGCAGGGTCTTCTGAAACCACCCCGCTCAGCCCACTGCTATCCAGGCAGATATGACTCGTTAGGGAAACTGTTGGACTGTTCCACCAGCTAAAGCACAAGTGAGGGAGGAAAAAGTGCCCAAGCTTCTTTCTCTGTGGCCATGAGGCGCTGCTTTAAGAATTGCCACGTAAACGTTTGACTTTATAGAACGTAACTTAGGCCTCCACATGTGGGTACCTGTGGAGCAGGGCACATCCCTTCCCACAGAGGGAGCTGAGGGCTGCCTGGGCAGCTGGGCACAGCACGCCCTGGTCTCTGGATTGCTGTGATTTAGCGAGGCCCTGACAGGTGTCTCTGGTCCCCCCTTTCTGATGGATTGTTTGGTCCGAGGTTTGTGATGGCGTGAGCAGGCCCTTCATCCCTCTCTCTGGTTTGGATGCATCAGGGCTGGCCACGTGTCTGAACCCCCTGGGGTTGGACAACTCGTCTTCCCTACCCTTGGCTTTCACACGGCCCTCCTGGATGTGTACATCTCTTTTTATTATTTTTTTAAATTAAATCATAGCTGTGTACATTAATGCAATCATGGGGTACAATGTGCTGATTTTATATACAATTTGAAATGTTTTCATCAAACTGGTTCACATAGCCTTCACGGCATTTTCTTAGGTACTGTGTTAAGACATTTATATTCTACACCTAGTAAATTTCACATGTACCCTTGCAAGATGCACCGTAGGTGTGGTCCCACCAATTACCCTCCCTCCACCCATCCTCTCCTCCCTCTCCCCTTTCCCCTTCTTCCTGGGGTATAATTGGGTTATAGCTTTCATAACAAAGCTATAAATTGGTTTCATAGTAAAACTGAGTACATTGGATACTTTTTCTTCCATTCTTGAGATACTTTGCTTAGAAGAATATGTTCCAGCTCCATCCATGTAAACATGTAAGAGGTAAAGTCTCCATCTTTCTTTAAGGCTGCATAATATTCCATGGTGTGATGTGTATATCTCTTATCATCCCACTCTTTGCTTTCTCTGCAGTGGTCGTAACCCACAAAATCCTTCGGAAGGCCAGAGGAAACCTGGAGGTAATGGCCTTTGAGTTGGTTTGCACTGCACGCCCTTTGGAGGGTCAGGGTGGGTGCAAGGCTAGAAATGACTTCTTTTGAAATGTGAAGTTGAAGGGAAACCAAGGGGCACATCTTCAACAGAGTTGTATTTTTCTACAATGCATGAAAAGTTTCTTTTTTATCATGCCAGGCCATCAGCGGTATTTTTAATTTTCAAATTTATATCCTATTTTTATCAGTGAAAATTACAGTGAACAGTGTCTGGCCCATAGTAGGCATTATAGAAACATTTCTTGAATGAATACAGGATGATCTCATTGTTATTTTATTGTGTAAATATTTACAGATCAAACAGTATGTCTTTGAAAGCAGTTTCATAGTAACAATCTCACCTTTAACTCTGTCAGGGATCTTACTTCAGAAATCCTCCATTGGACTTAAAATTCTTTTTTTCCTCCGTTTTCCTAGCTTAGGCCCGGGGGCCCCCATCCAGGAACATCCAGCCCCAGCCGACCAGGCTCCTGAGGAAAACTTGCAGCCAATAAAGCTCGTGGTCCCCCAGAGCGTGCACTGCCTCTTTGTTCCAAGTGTGGTTCCTATTTATTGAGGAAGAAAGAGCTGTCTGGCCAAAGGAAATCTATTTTTCCTTTAGTGTTTTCTCTGTGAAAGTCGGCTTAAAGAATTGTTGTCAAAAAGGTTCAGATGCTCGGCAGTGAGGTGTTAAAAAGGCCTGTGCTCCCAGACGCTGCATTTCAGACCTGGGGCAGGTACCAGGAGCTGAGGGGGCGTCATGCCCTCCCCGAGATTTGCTCAGTACTCAGCCAGCACTGCAGTTTGAAGATTCTCATTAAATGATTCATTTCAACTTGATAATTCCATTATTTTGTGTGGAGCTGCAAAACCTAGATCTCAAACTGCCAGGTGGACAGGCTGGGGTTCTTGGGGTTCATGCCCCTCAGCATTCCCCTGAGCTCACTGCCGAGCCCACGCAGGTGTCCAGAGAGGACAGCTCTGCGCACATGGCTGCGACCCTGGCATCTCAGTCACGTTGCACACAGAGCAGCCCTTGAAGTGGTGTCACTTCAGTTCGGAGAAGAGCAAAGCGAGGCTGGGCTTTGGTGGTGAGCTCTCCACATTGCTGCAGCCCTGTCACCGACCTGGACCTTGGTGGTGAGCTCTCCACATTGCTGCAGCCCTGTCACCGACCTGGACCTTGGTGGTGAGCTCTCCACATTGCTGCAGCCCTGTCACCGACCTTGACCTTGGTAGTGAGCTCTCCACATTGCTGCAGCCCTGTCACCGACCTTGACTTTGTGTTCACTTACCCTTGCCCTTTACCCTGAGCTTTGTGATGTCCCTGAGAAAAAACAGGCTAGTTCTCAGGTCTGGTTGCAGATGGGGCTTGAGACTGGCCCAAGGTGCCCCTGGGACCCCCAGCCATTCTTGGTCACGGCACCTTACCGGTCAACCCTGCTCTTTGCCACAGCCTTACACCACCGCCAAGTACCACCTAGCAGGTGCCAGCCAGGCAGATGGGCCTCGTCTGTGCAGCTCACAGTTGGGCTGACTCCGCCTCCCTCCCTTTCCCGGTTGTTGCCGTCACCCTGGGGACTTCAGCATCGTCTAGAGGACCTCTCAACTTGCTCTCCCTCTGAAACCACTAGTCGGAAATCTTGCCTCCCATCTACCCAGCTCGCTGCCTCAGCCTCTCTCCTGCTCTGACCCCTGGAGATCGTAGTCCCTGATCCCTCCACCTCTGCTCCCTGCCGTTCCGCTCTTCGTGCCTTCGGTTCCTTTTCCATGCAGTTTCTTGGGTTTTGCTTCCCACACCCGCATCCTTCCTTCGCCCCGCACCAGCCGAGGTGTTAGGAGAAGTCATAGGTCTCCCAAGTCAGTGGTCTCTGAACACTTCAGAGGCTTCCCATGTCCCGCAGACCCAAACCCAAGCCCCTAATAAGGTGTGCAAGACCCCAGGTCTGGTTGCTGCCAGCACCTCCGACTGCCATCTTGCTGTCTGATATGCATTTTCCAGAGCCGTTCCTGGCTCTGCGGGTGTGCTGCGGGCCCTCCCCACCCTTGCTCAGCCTGGAATACACCCTCTCTTTGAATTGTTTCTCTTGCCCTTGTTTTTCTAGCTAGCTTTGAGTGATCTTTAGAGATCTTGTTTCCACCCCATGGGGAATCCTTCCCTGACTCCCTATACTGGGGGAAGTACCTACCTCTCCTTCTGCAGCCCCCATCACCCCCAGTTGTGATCCTTCCCCCAAGTCCCTGGAGATCAGAGTTTTGGTTTACCCTGAATCACCAGCACCTGGCCCTGGGAGAGACTTGCTCAGGAGGAGACCCTGCCTGCATGTTCCTGAGTGATCCTGAGGACTCCGGTGTTCAGTCCTATTATGGGCACCCTCCTCCATTACCTTAGTGAAGCCCCCAGAGGCTGGGTGGGGAGGCCACTGGTGGTGGTCCTGATCATCCCAGTGACCGGTCCAAGGGCCTTGAGCCCTCCTGTCCTTCCAGACTACAGACTGTGTTCTCTGCTGTCCTCCACAGCTCCCCGACATGACAGTGACGGAGTGGATGTGATTGCATCAGCTGGGGGTGAAGGGAGCATGAGCCCAGCCTGGGAGTCTGAGGTCATGGAGTGGCCTCATCCCAGGCGCCCCACTTCCCTGCCCCTGCTTCTCCAACCATGAAGTGAAGGGCTGGGGCAGGTGGTCCATGTGGCCCCTTCCTCCTTGTTCCTGTCATCTGTGCTCTCCAGGGAAGAGAAAAGAAGGTCTAATTGCAGGGGTCCTCAAACTTTTTAAACGGGGGGGCCAGTTCACTGTCCCTCAGACTGTTGGAGGGCCGGACTGCAGTCCCCGGGAGTAGTCGGCTGCTAAGCAGGACAGGCAGCAGTGGCAAAAACACCTGGCGGGCCAGATAAATGTCCTAGGTGGGCCACATGTGGCCCACGGGCCGTAGTTTGAGGATACCTGGTCTAATGCATACCAGTGTGTGAAAACTCAGATGGGGGCAAAACATCACATGGGTTCCTTTTTCCAGAAGTCACACAGCTGAACAGAAACTGGCCCTGTGGTGGAGCTGGGTTAGCCCGGTGCCTTTTAGGAGCAGGAGGCTGCGTTACGGTCCCCAGTCGTCCCTCTGCCGTTGGTCTCCACACCTGCAAAGCACGAGGTCCTCTCTGTCCAGTCCCAGTGTGAGCCTCAGCCTCTGGAAGCAGCTGAGCAATGAGACCCTTTTCCCAAACCACTGACACTTTGGTGTCTCTCAGGGGCTGGAGTCAGGCAGCAAGTTTGGAGTGCTGCATTTGAAGTTCTGCAGCCTATGGGCATAAATGGAAATGTGGCGGGCACGGGAAGAGTAGGTCATACCACACAGTGGGTAGAGCTCACAGTAGCCTTGGAAGTCAGACCTGGCTTTAGATGTAGCTGTGGGGGAACAGTACTCTGCTGGTTAGTGCATAACCCATGGAGCTGAATGTGGTCATTGGCAAAGGCTTGAGGTTTGAGGTTTGTGTGAGGGTGGCAGGGTGGGGGAGTAGGCCCAGGCCCATCAGGTTGGTAGACCCAGGCATGCCTGGGAGAGGTCCTGCCAGGAGGGCCTCTGGGACCCCAGCCGGCCATTCGCTTCAGGTCACCTGCAGGTTTTCAGAAACACAGGAATCCAAAAGTATGTATATTTTTGTCCCCCAGTTTAGAGCCGGGTGGAATATTTCCAACCTTGTGCTCATGAAGGCCCTCCCTCTTGTGGGAGGTGGAGCAGCCCTGTTTGTTTGGGCTGGATTAGGGCCAAGAACAAACTCTGCAAATAAGACAATTTGGACCTTGGAAAAAGCTCCATTGTCCCTGGTGAGTTAATTTTACCAGCAGCTGAATTCAGGAGGCTTTGAAGCAGTAATCAGAAAATGCGTCAATTTCCCGTTGGTGAAATTAATCACCATGTGTGCTGAGCGCACCTGAGAGAGACAGCTGCAGGCACTAAATATATAGAGAGAGATAGGGTTGGGAGGAGAGGCCGGGGCCCCTGCCAGCCCCACCTTGGGAATGCGCTTTGATCTCACTGTGGAAACCCACCTGCCACTTCCCCACCAGGACCTGGGGAGAACATCCTCACCTCATCAGGGTGGCACCCACCTGGGCAGCACCAGCCACACTGCATCCCCTCCTTACCTGTTCCACTGTACTGGTGGTGTGAGGAAACCACAGTGGAGCCAGGACTTGAAACCTGTCCTCTGGATTACTCTAGCCCCATGAAATGCCAGGTATTTGAAACACTACAACCTTCCCTGCATTCCAAACCAAAGAATTCTCACCCGACACTTTCCAACCAGAGCAGGAGCCCAGGGGCCCACAATTGGATTCCTTAACACAGCAGCCCTGAAAACTGCTTGTAAATGGGCCATGGACAGGGGAAAGAGTGATCTTGTTAATAAGTTCTCGGCATTGTGGAGGCCGAGAAAACTGCCTGGGGGACTGGGCCCTGCCAAATTGCCTCTTCAATCTTAGCCATATTTTAAGTCTAACTCAGAAATACAGTTATTGAAATTACTTGTCTGTCCTGTCTCTCCTGAGAAGCCCAGGGGCCAGACTTGTTTGCCTCCTGCCACAGATAGGGCCTCTCTCACTGTCCTTGGCACCAAGTGGGGTAGGTGTGGGCAGAGCCAGAGACCCAGACTCTTGCCTGGGGGCAAGAACTAAGCCTCAGTCTCCCTCTCTCCAATTTTCTGAGACGTGTAAAGATAGACAATGGCTGTGGGGCCTGGACATTGGCCAAACTGCTGGGGTCCATCCATTCACCTCAGTGGAGGGAGGGTCTCCCTCTTGCTAGCAGCACAGGTTGGAAACATCCTCGCATCCCCTTCCTCGCCCATCTGCAGTGAGGGCCACTCTATCCATTGTTAATATCCCGAGGTTATTGCTCTGTGCGTCTGCTGCCACCTCAGTTCAAGTAATCACTGACTCTACTTCCCAGAGTTTCCCTGTTGCTTCCTCACAACCATGCTGCCCTCTTCAAATGTCTGCCATACCACAGCTAGAGTAGCTTTGAAAGGCAAAGTGGATCATGTGACCCTCATTGTTTAAAATGTGGAATGCCTCCTGCTGCACCTAGTGTAACCGACAGGCCCTCGTGCACTGGGCCCTGCCCATTCCTTCAGTGTCCAGCTGCCTGCCCTCTTGTCCCCTGAGCGCCAGCCTCCCTGGGCTTTCCTCTTTGGCCACAGGGCCTTTGCACATGCTGTCCCTTACCAAGCAGGTGCCTACCCTGGCTTCTCTTGCTAGTTGACATCATGCTTCAAAGCCCAGTCAGAGGAGTCTTCCCGATCAGGCACCCCTATTAACTAATATACTGTCAGAGCATGATGGTTCTCCCTGACTGGGACTTGGCCACTGTTGTGACCGTGATTTGGCGGGTTATGCCTCTCCTCATCACTGGCCGGAAGCTCCACAAGCACAGACTCCATGTGATTTGCTTACTCCACCAGCCACAGTGCCTGGCAACAGGGCCAGCAAATACATTCATTCACCCAACATTCCCAGGACTTCTCCCACCTTCTGGAAGAACTCAGGTTGGTGGGGGAGAACAGACAAGTAGTACTAACAGGGAACACTTATTCAGGGCACCCTGGGAGCCAGGCAGTTTTGGGAAAGTTATTATAGGCAATCCTTATGACAGCTCTGTGGGGAGGCACTGCTGTTTTCAGATGAAGGTTTGGGGCACAGAGTAATGTGCCCAAGATCACATGGACAGGAGATCACTGGAGCTGGAGCTGCGACGTGTGGTGTCAGCTTATTTATAATACTGGACAGCCTTGATGGTAGACATAGGGAAGAAAGGGCAGGGTTGCCCTGGCCTCTCTCCTCTTCAGCCAAAATGACAATGATGTTGAGGCCACAGGCATGGAGTAGCCAGGCTAACATGGCTCCTTGTGCTGCGAGGTGGTGGCTGGGAGCCCAGCTGGAGTGTGTGTGTGTGTGCATGCACGCGCATGAGAGAGAGCTGGGTGCCCAGGGAGGCCAGCAGGCTACAGAGCAGGTGAGCACAGGTCAGTGAGGCTGGTGCCGGGGGCTGAGCAGGCGCCTGGAGAGGGGGCTGCAGTGCAATCCCTGCTGTATCTGTTGTCACTTGCTGCCTGCTCAAAGGCTCTGCCAGTGACCAAAGTCCAGCCCTGCCCCTGGCTTGGCCAGTCTCTCCATCCTCTGTGGGAGACACAGTTGCCTGGGTCCCTGTTGGCTCCGTTCATGCTGACCCTGTCCTTGAAGTCACTGCCCTGCTGGACCCCAGAGGGCAGCACCTGCAGGGTGACCCCTCCTACTTGACTACATGAGAATAAAACTGCTCTCAAATGCATAATCACATCGCTGTTAACAGGCATTCACAGGAGAGCTTAATTGCATGTTTTCAGGTTTAAAAAGACCCTTTATTTGTGTTAATGCCACGTTCTCCTTCCTAACAGAACAACGTGTGGTCTGAGCTTATTTATAACACTGGACAACCTTGAGGTAGACATTGGGAAGAAAGGACAGGGTCGCTCTGGCCTCTCTCCTCTTCAGCCAAAATGACAGTGGGGTTGAGGCCACAGACATGGAGTGGTCAGGCTACGAGACTCCTTATGGTGGGAGCTGGTGGCTGGGAGCCCAGCTGGAGTGTGTGTGTGTGCATGAGAGTGAGAGAGAGACAGTGGGTGGGGGGTCAGATGGGGATGGCTATTCAGCATAGGACAGTATCTGGAGATATTCACTTTTATCAAATCCACCATTTTCTAGCACCTACTTTTCACTCAGACCTGTCAGGGCAGGTGTGTGCCCCTCACCCCTCCTAGTCAGATATGGGAGAGAGGCCAGGACACAATTAACTATTTCCCTTACCTGATTAACTATACCAAGGGCCCCGGGCACCAGAGAAGGGAGGTGGGCAGGGGAAGTGCCCTGGGGAGCCCTTGGGTGAGCAGCAAGGGCTGGCTGGGAATTGGTGGGGTGAGGGGATGGGGTCTAGGCAGAGACCTGCGGGCGCATGGGCTTGTGACATTGGCAGGGCCTCAGGGGCAGCATGACTCTGGGAAAGACACTAGAATAGATTCGTGCTGGTGAAAGGGAATGGGATGGAAGCTGCTAAGAGGCTCAAGTGGGAGTGTCCTCACGGGGGGGGGGTGGCCTCCAGACATTTAGGAGGGCTTGGGGACCTGTGAGTGCGTGTGTCCCAGGGTGGGCGTGAGGAGGAGGGTGCTGGCTTCCTGCTCAGTCAATGATGTGGCCGCATCCATGGGGAGAGAACAGCATGGAAGGGTGACTATTGCCAACTGCACCTTTCCAAGTAGAATATTATGGGCTGAGGGTGGGAGGAAGGCACCCCAGAGGGAGGGAATAGTCTGGGCAAAGGCACAGAGGCTACTGAGGGACCCATGTAGTGAAATGTTGGCCAGGGTGTCAAACACGAGATTGGGTATGAAATACTCAAGATTTGGGCCTTTTTTTTTTTCTTTATTTTTTGGCATTGAGGATTGTTCCAGTGGTGATTGTTCTAGTAAGATGAAGAAGCAAGCCCAGGGAGGAGGCAGAAAGGAAGAGGCAGATGTGAGCCCAGGTGGTGTATGGGGTGAAGCATTCCTGAGCCATGTGGCTATGAGGACCCCGAATCCTGCTCTCCTCTTGGGGCTGGTGGCTGCTGCAGGAAGGCCGATGACAAGAAAAGAAGCCAGCTTCCTTTCCCTGCTGTCGGTCCTCTCTGCTCCATCCCACCACCTCCGTCCCCACCTCCTCACCAGCAGGGGCCTCTTGGCCTGGGTGAGGATAGTGGCCTCCTCACTGGTCTGCCCCACCATGTTTCTGCACCACCAGGAGGAGCGTGCCAATCACAAGCCCCGTCACACCACTTCCCTTCTTGCAAACCGTCCCAAGACCAAGTTTTCATTCTTCCTTGGCATCTCAGCCATCCTGGCTGACCTCAGCCTTCATCTCCTGTCCACCTCATCCTTGGCAGTGCTCCCTGTTGCCACCCAAGACATACCAACTGGGCAACTCCTTGCAGACCCTGATGGCGCCTCCTGGTTTTGCAGCTCTGGGCTTCGCACATGTAGCTCCCACATCCTGGGTCCGGCTCACTCCTGCTCACCTTAGAGACTTGCCTCAGGCTCCATCCTTCAAGCCTCAGTTCATCCCCCTATAAAAGGAGCATGATCCCATTTGCCCCAGGTAACTGGGGACAGATTTAGGGTCTTACCTTCAGGCACTAAGTCAGCTGAGACCAAGAAAGGGATCTGAAGTGCTAATGCTGCCTTGGTACACTAACAGAGGTGGTGAGTCCAGACATGAGAGGCGGGTCACTGTGCTCCATCTGCGGCTGTGGTGCTGCTCTGGGAGCCTGTGACCACTTCCTGACAGAGTGACTTGTATCACTGCTGTGTTCAGCCTGGTTCACTGAATTCATTTTCCATTTGTCAAACATGCGTATGCCAGGCACCACATATATATAATATTGTCACATTTAATCCTATAAAGTATTATGTGTTCTTTTTATAGATAAGAGGAACTCACGGTCTATTTGGTATTATAATAATAAAGTAATGCCCGTGGTAGGCAGACCAAACGACCCCCAAAGATGTACCTTGTCTAATCCCTCAAACCTGTGAATATGTTACTTTATACAGCAAAAGGGAATTAACAGAGGTGATTAAAGCTAAAAATCTTGAGGTAGGAGATTTTCCTGGATTATCCAGCTGGGCCCACTCTAATTACACGAGTCCTTAAAGGAGGGGAACCTTGTCCAGCTGTGGCCAGAGAGCGAGATGGTAATGGGGTCCAGAGAGTGGCTGGAGGTGGAGGGAGGGGCCCACACCCAGGAACACAGGTGACTTCAAGAAACTGCAAAAGGCTGGAAACGGATTCTCTCCTGGAGACCCCAGGAAGGAACCCAGTCCTGCCAATTCCTTGATTTTAGCCCAGCAAGACTCATGTCAGACTTCCACCTGGAGAACTATGAGATAATACATTTGTGCTGTTTTAAGCCACTAAGGTTGTGGTAATTTGTTATGGCAGCAATAAAAACTAATACACTGCCTTATTCAGTATAAATATGATCCTGAAAATTTATATATTGCATGCCATGTGCTTGTCATCACGTAATTTCTTAGTGACAGGGGCCACTGACTGGATAGCCTATGAGGTCATGAGCTCCCCGTCCCTGGAGGTGTGTTACAGAGGCTGCCTGCCTGCTGTTGATGTCTTTGAAGGGATTTCTGTCTTGATGGGTGGATGCTTGGACCAAGGGACCCTTCTAAAGAGCCTCCAGAGATTAGAGTCAGAAGCCACGTGGCTAAGGGCTGGAGGAGATTGATTCTCCCAGTGCTGGGAGGCTTCTCTGTCAGATCCCCAGCATCTCCCATTAGGCAAGTTATTACATATGGTCACAGGACTCCATTACTTTAGAATGCTTCTAAGTAATGCATTGAAGGAATTATTGAAATGTATAATTACAGTGTGCGTTGTAATATAAAACAAGTCCATTCTATTTATTTGCTGGAACGGTGCTCTGTAATGTCTATTGTAATATAAAAGATCCCGCCATGAGAGTGTTCTGTAGTGTGATGATGATTGTCCATCTGCAGACACCGTCTCCCCGTCTTCACCCAGCGCCCACACATGATGTTGCCACTGGAACACTTGAGCCTCCCTGGTGAGAAGGCACTTTGCTGTCATTCGGTCCAACCCCACATTAGACAGATGGGAAAAGCGAAGCCCTGAGGGATGTGGCCATCTGCCCAAGACCCAGGACTGTTGTCAACATCTCCTGCAACCGAGCCAGTGGCCAACTCATGGTTCCTAAACATCTTTGGGAACTTTAATGCTTTGTTAAAAAAGAATCTCATGTGGGACTGCAAAGCAGACAGGGGTTAGCTCTTGGGCTACTTGGGGTCCTGGCTGCTCAGGAGATGCAAAGCCCTCACCCCACTCTGAGGCCCCTCCACTGAACACTGGGGCTCCAAGGAACACCCTTTGAAAACCCGTGGCCTTCTTCATCTGAATGGGAAAACTGAGTCTCAAAGAGGGGCAAGTGCTTGTGTGATTATATGCCAAGTTGGGGGCACAGCTGGGGTCAGCACTAATGTCCCCTCAGCCTGAGACCCTCCCTCACATCCTTCTCAACCTTGGCTGCATCAGAACCCCTGGGAACTTGTCAGTCATAGGGGTTGGAGCCCTTGTGGCAAGGCACAAGGATCCCCGGGTCCAGCAGAGCCCCTGAGGGTGCTGCCCCACACAGCAAGATAAGAACTTCCTCCTGCATGTCTCTCGGGTCTGAATTCCTCTGGGCACCTCCCTGCCCTGCACTAAGTCAGGCCCATCCCCTGTGGTTGTCATCCTTCCACACATGCTTACAGAGCTCTGACCCTATCTCAGGCACTGTTCCTGGTGCTGACACATCAGTGAACAAAACAGAGAATCCAGCGGTGAGAGCCTAATGAATCAGCCCATCGTCTCCTCTGTTAAAGGGGAAGATGCTGTGGCAGAAAAGACCAGAGTGCAGAGCAGACGAGCATCAGGCAGTGGAGGGAGCAGGTGGTGGTGGTGAATGGGGTGGAGAGGGGATGAGAGGGACCAGATGGACCAGTAGCATGTGGGAACAAAATACTTGGTTTCCTGCCTTCTCGTGGGGCTCTGAGGCCACCCTGCTTGTGTTGGGGTCTTACAAAGCCTCCACCTTCTTCCTTAAGGTGCACAGAGGTCAGATCTAGGCCTGAGCTGGACACAGGCTCCTGTCTGTACCCCAGAGCCTCTAATTCATCAGTCTCTTTCCCCAAAGCCTCCTGGCCACGGGGATTAACACATGCAAGCAAATACCTCAGGCTCATTCGGAGAGTCAGACACCAGAGCTAAGTTTGCAAAGCTCTACATACACATCTGTGTATAGCTGGGTTCAATTCTCCCATTTTGCAGAAGAAGAAATAAAACCCAGGTGAATTCACTTGTTCAGAGTCACATGCTCAGTAAATCAAAGGGCTGCTACTGGACCTGCGTCCATTTCCACCGAGTCACCTCACCAAAGTTTGAGGAACTGCTGAGTGGAGGCATGGAGCATTAGGCTGGCTGAGTTAGCCCCCAACACTGGCAATTTAGGGCATGTTATTCAAACCCAGCCGACTCCTACTTACACGAACCATCATCAAAGACCACTGTTAACAGGAGCTGCATCTTCCTTTGTGCATTTGAAAAAATTCCATCTCAAAGCCGCCACGTCTCAGCAGTGACCACGGGGGAGTCAGTAGGAATTAAATCTGAAGCCAGAAACAGGACGAAGGGTGGGGAAGGTCATCTTTTGAAATGACAAAGAGGTGCCATTTTCTCAGTCGGATGGGCCCGGGCTACTGTAGCACCGACTGGGCTGCAAATTTTAATTCCAATCTCTGCAGCTGCTAATGTGCTAGTCGCTTGGAGAATAGACACTAATTGACAAGCAACTAAATAAATAACGTGTAACATGAAAGCAAACACAAGCTTTAAAGGAGAAAAAAATAGCAAAAAGGATGAAATTAAAAATGCGGGGGGTTGAGCAGTGTTTTCCACACTCCATTAAAGTGACATCAAAAGGCTTTTCAAAATATTTGTTTTATGGTAAAGATACAGTTTGGAATCATCTGAGCGCCTGTCCCCGTGCCGCTGTGCTGGAGGTCAGGGGTGGCGTGGTGAGAAGACAAGAGCAGGCTCTACAGAAGGGACGGGGACCCACGGGCTGTGTGCCCGAGGGGTCATGCACCAGCCCCTTTGTCTCACAAGGGATGACCAAGGGCCAGAGAGGAACGGTGGGGCGCCCAAAGTCACCCATTAGGTCCCTGGAGGTTAAGCCTCTGGTGTGGGTTGAAAAGACCCGTTGAAGTCCTAACCCCCAGTAGCTCAGAGTGTGACATTATTTGAAAGCAGGGTCATTACAGACGTACCCAGTTCAGACGTGGTCACGCTGCGGTAGGGTAGCCTGTAATCCACTGTGACGGGTGTCCATATAAGCAGAGGAGGGAGACATGGGGTAAGAACTCCGTGTGAAGCACAGATGCAGATGCAGGAAGCAGAGGGCCATGTGGCAATGGAGGCTGAGGCCACAGGGTGCAGCTGGGAGGCAGTGAGCATGGAGATCGCCGCCTCCCCCAGAAGCTGCGAGGTCAGGAGGCATTCTCCTGAGGCTCAGGTGGGGGAGGGTGGCCCTGATGACACCACCATTTGGCCTTCTAGGCTCCAGGACTGTGGGGGAATAGCTTTGTGTTGTTTGAAGCCCCCCTGTTTGCGGCTGGTGTCAGGGAAGCCCTGGGAAAGGAACCCAGGCTCCACCAGCTATATTGCTGCCCCCAGCTCTGCCCGGCCAAAGCAGACACAGACCCGTGTCCTGGCTTGAGACACCAGGTCTGAGAACTTCCCTAATTTCTTGCAGCCAATTATTTTATGATCACCTTATAGCCATGACGTGTCATATGTGCTCCCCAATTTTAATTATTCATGCAGTTCTTGCTTCCTGGACTATGAGAATCTTTTCAAAATTCAATTTAATTTGTTCAGCAAGAATTTGTTTGAGTTTCTTAATGAAATATGTCTGCCCCTCTCTTTTCTCTCACTCTAAACCTACCACCTGACTCTCTGCCCTGCCTCCAAGCCCAGCCCCTCCCTGCCGGGCATGTCCCTCCTCACCCCCTCGACATCACCTTCTCAAGCAGGCCTGCACTGCCTCCCTAACAGTAATCACGGCCCTGATGGGCTTCACGCCATGTCATTTTTGTATGTGTCATGCTTATTGCTTGTCTGTTTTTGCTCCATAGACTGTAAACTCCACCAGGGACGTGACCTTGTCTGTCTTCCTCACCCAGAGTCGCGTCTGCTGACTAGGAAGGACTCAATAAATATTTTTTGATGAATGAGGCTTTCCTTGTGCTAGGCCTGGGCAGGGTGGGTGGGGTGAGGAGTCCCTGGGGAGACTGATATGTGGTCCTTAAATAGTTCACAACAATTTCGGCTCAGGTGGCACTAGAGACAATAGGCCGACTGGCATGACAGAGGTGTGGGGAGCTGCTCTTCCTGGGGTGACCAGAAGGGCTCCCAGAGCAGGTCTGAGACCAGCAGGCATGTGGTGGGGCTCAGGGAACAGAGGCGTGAGGCAAGGAGGAGTAGTCTCTGTGCCACTGCGGAGAGTGACGTGTGTAAAAGATGTAAAGAGCATGAGGGCCATGCATATCTGTGGTTTTGTCCTGGGGAAGAGGGAGGGGTACTGGGGACGCAGGGACAAGCCACGCTTGGGTTGTGGAACATCCACCTTCAGTATCACTTGATGGGAGGCAGCTCCTGGGGCGTTGGGCTGAACGGTGTCTTCTAGTTCTGCAAGCCCATGTGTGCCACTCAGAGCTCTTGGGTAACAAGCAACAGAAACCTTATTCATGGCAATAGACCATGAAGGTGCTTTATTGTCTTGTGTAACTGGCAGGGAGGGACAAGGGTGGCATAGCCTTGGAAGGCCTGAGCCAGGGCCTCTCCACACTGCCCATGGCTCCTTGTCTCTGTTGGTGATATCTCTCTTTCCTGGTGCAGCAGCTTCTAGGTTCACACCTTCTCACCTTTATAGCCAAAGAGGAGAAAAATCCCAGAGAAGAAGCTGATTGGCTGAAACTGAGCCATGAGCCCAGCCTGTGAGCATTCCCCACAGCTGACAGGATCCTGAAGAGGGCAAGCACCTGTTATCTGGACTGGCCTGGGTTGGGATCCTTTTCTTTTGACATGTTCTAGTAGTTTCTCCTTGGTAAGCCTCAGTTTCCTCACCTGTAAAATGGGGGTAGGTTTTTGTAGGTTCGGTGAGATGATGATTATAGAAGCACTTTCTGGTCACTAAGTGACTGTGCTTTTGCAAGGCTTCAGTCTCAGTGTGGCCCTCTCCATACATCCTGGGATGGAGGGAGGAATGAGCTCATAGAGCCTGGCAGGGCTTTCAGAAATGGGCAGGTGTGACGTGTTCATTTGGTGGGGAGACTGGGGCCTGGCGGAGGGAGCAGCTCACTGAGGCCTCAGTGGCTGCTCTGTCGGGTCTGCCGCAGCCTCTCAGCCCCTCGAAGTGAGAGCTGACGTGACAAATTGGTGCCAAGGTGGGCGCTTGGCATAAAATGAAATTGCTTATCAGGGAAATAATGCTAAAAGTAAAATAAATTAGACTTTGCACTGATGTCGTAATTTTAAAAATTAATTAAGGGTAAAAAGAAGATGCATCTCGAAGGAAGGGAGAAGTCTAATTTCAACAGACAGTAATTAATTCTTTCATTTGGGGATTCATTAATGAGCCTAAAGAACAAATTGCTCCTTTGTAGAGCCTGAAATCCCCTGGGAGCCCTTGCAAGGGACTGCCAGGTCTGAGGGCCCATGACAAGGAGGCCACTTCTGGGGACTAGTGTCTGGGGCCCTCAAGACTGGGTCCTAGCTGTGCTGCTCTGACTTTTGGGGTAGGTGGTCCCGATGGGATGTGGCTGTGGAATTCCTGCCCTGGTATGCCTTGGTCAGGCCATGGGCTGGGTGCTGTGCCTGGGCTGGGTGCTGCGTGCCTGTGGGGAGTCTCACAGTCAGGAGGAGACAGACCCTCTTCACATCATGAGCTGTGCTATGATTGGAGGAAGAGAGGACTCCTAAGCTGAGTCTTAGAGGATCATTAGGGCTTGTCTAGGAAAGGAGGGGAATGGGCCATTCCAGGCAGAGAAAAATAGAGAGGGGGAGTCAAAGTGGCCTCTGCAGACCGCTGGCACGTCCACTGTCGAGTGTTGGGTATTTAAGGGGACATAGGAAGTAAGCTAGGAGCGGCCATGGGGAGGTTCTGGTGGCCTTAAATGCCAGGCTCAGGGCTTGCCCTTTATCTTGAGGGCAACAGGAGTCACTGAAGGACCTAAGACAGGGGTGTGCTTTGTGTTTTTGAGAGAGAGCATGAAATCCCAACATTGAGTGACCTTCCAGAGTTCCTGCCCTACGCATCCCTAGGCAAATTACTTCTTTTAAAAATTAACGTTTCAAATTACTTCTTTTAAAAATAAAAGAAACAACCCAAAACTTACAGAAAACTTTCAGTTATGGTAAAAAGGACTCTCAATTCCTGAACCATCTGAGAAAAATGCCCCGTCAGATACCCCATAGCAGGTGAATGCTTCCGTGTGCTTTTCTTACACAGAGTGTGTCCATTCACCTCCATACGCACCATGTGCCTGTGTCAGTCACCGACTGCTGTGTAACAAATCTCCCCCAAGTCGACAGCTTCAAACAAGCATCTATTGCAGGCACACCTCAGCCAGGTGCTTCTGACTTCAGGTCTCCCAGGGGATGCAGTTGAGCTATTAGCCAGGCCTGCAGCAAGCTTCTGCTCAGGACTGCTCAAATTACATGGCAGCTTGCTCCTGTCGGCATGGGTTATGGGAGAGAGAGAGAGAAAGAGAGAGAGAGAGAAACAGAGTGACAAGAGATGGAAACCTGTCTTTTAAAAATCTAATCTTGGAAGTGACACCTTCACACTTCTGCCCTATTCTCACTCAGAAGTAAATACAGGGCACTAAGATCATTTGGGGCCCTCACAGAGGCTGCCTCCCTCATACCTAGGGTGACCAGACGTCCCGCTTTTCAACAATTTGTCCCGTGTCCTGCGGTGTTTTAAAAAAGTCCAGATTTTTGGAAAGAATGCACGAATGGGTGGGAGAACAAGAAGGGAGTATACGGTTTTCGGCTGCCATGTGGCTATTTTGCCAGAATATGAGTTTTCTATAATTTTTCTTAATTTTATAATGTTAAACTGTAATAATAACAAATAATTGCTGAGAAGTGATTATCCAGAACTGCTTATCAAAGTTTGCATTGTTGTCAGGCCCTGCCCCGCCCCCTGCCCCGCCTCCACCCCCCGCCCCCCACCAGCCACACCATGATGTCCCACCTTACAGATGTTAAAATCTGGTCACCCTACTCATACCACCATGGTAGGGAAGTTCACACCATCACGTTAACACCGTCTAAGCTTCAGACCTCACCCACATTTCCCTGGAGTCCAGCTAACGTCCTTCCCAGCAGCAGGATCTGGGATCAGGATGTGTGTGTTGCACCTCTCTGTCATGTCTCTTCATCTCCTGCAGCCTGGAGCAGTTCCTCAGTATTTCCTGAATTTTCCCGACTTTGATGTTTCTTACAGTTATTTTCTAGGCTATCCCTCTATCTGGGTTTGTCTGAGGCTTCTTCTTGGTTAGATGCGGGCTGTGAGTCTCAGGAAGAGTATGCTGGAAGCGATGCCCTGAGTCTCAGGCCATTCAACACGTATATCAGGTCTTGCGAGTGCGATTACTAGTGCTATCCATTTTGGTTCTTTGATGTAGGTGGCCCATGTGTCCAAGCCTTCTTTTACTTTTGTAATTGGTAATTATTTAGTGGGGGAAGTGCTTGGAAATGATGTAAATATGCCATTGCTCATAAAAAATTCAATTAACTTGCTTATTTATTTGTGTCTATAGAGACTCACAACTTCCTGTTTTATTCAGTGGATTATAGGTTGTTACCTTTGTCACCTACATTGGTGCTCACATTGTCCAGCACTGGCCAGCGGGAGCCCCTTCAAGCTGGCTTCTGTGTCTTCTTGACAAGGGCCATTCCCTTCTTAAACACTTTGACTTTCGCAGTCCCTGTATGAGTCCTACTGCAGGCCTGTGACCATCACTTCCATGGCTCATTGGAGGGAAAGTTGGTTCTTCCCACTTGCTTTTTAGCCTCAGCCCTACTCCATTCCCAGGGACTTCCTGAACCCCCTGCCCTTGATGGGAAGGCTGAGGAAGGGGAAGGCCCCAGGTTGGCCTCCTCTCATCATATATTCTTGTGCATAGGATACTCTTTGTGAATCTCAGCCTTAGTCATCAAATCCAGGAGGGCCTTTGAGGGCCATCTGGTCATCCTGCTCCTCTTGACAGCCCAGAGAGGGCAAGGTGCTTGCTGGGCATCACATGGCATGCTGGTGGCAGAGCCACAACTAGAGTCCAGGCTCCTCCTTTTCCTTGTTCAGACCCTGGCATCATGAGACATGGTGGATGTGTTCTGCCAGACGGAGACACGTGTCACGAGAGGAATTGTGAATGAGGAGCACTGCTTTCTCTCCTCAGCGAAGCTCCATTTCCTGACCTGTATGATGGACATTTGCTCCAGGATCTCTCCAGCTGGTCCTCCCTGGCCCTCTAACTTCCCCCAGTGCCCTCTGCCCATACAGGGAGGACAGATGGGGGAGGGGCTCAGTTATGCAGGGGCAGTAGGCACTGCTCTGGGGTTAGGGTGTCAGACTTGATTTGAGGGGGGGGTTAGAAAACTGCACATTCACTTTCTGCAGCTGCGAAAGAGGGACTTCTTGGCATAAGGAGCCCAGAGCCTATTAGGAGGACATGGCTGAGACTACAGCCTCAAAATTGGGGTGACAGGCAGGGAAAGCCGACATGACCTTCAGGGAGGATTGTAAGCAGGAAAGGACAGGGAGGCCTGGAAAATAACATCGCCTTTGGGGAAGGCGGATTGTCTCTGGTGTGGGTGTTGGCACCCCTTGGGACAAGCCACCTGGCATCCTGGGTGTGTTACTGTGGTCCAAGAGAGCTGCAAGGCTCAGGGCGTCAGTTGTGACGAGGCATACAAATGGTTAAAGCCTCTTCCTGGCAGATGAAAACATTTAGGCTGAGTGATCAGTAGTGAAAAACTAGAAGTACCTAAAATATTCAATAATGGGAGCTTGATTAAATAGATGTTGGTACCCTGGAGTACGATGCTGGCCAAAAACAAGTCTTAAAGAATTTTTAATGAAATGGAGGAGACATGTTCCCAATGTGATGTCGAATGGAAAATGCAGGATGCAACAGGAGATGTGATTTCATGGGCGTTAGTAACACAGGGTAGAAAAGAGCCCACCCAAGTGTTAACAGGGTTTAAATCTGAATTGTGGGACTGCAGGTGACTTTTATTTTCCTTTATTATCTTTCTGTTTGCTGTGATAAACAATATAACTTATATTACTTATAATAAAACGATATTACTTTTATAATAAGGAAAAGAAAACCCATGAAGGTTTACAAAAGGAATCCAACACCACAGAATTTGTGAGCGACACTGTTTTAGTGGAAAGCCACTCCCATTTCCATAGTGGGTTTTCTTGCTATATCCAGAGGCACAGAGCACCTGAATCATATCCTGCTCCCCTCAAAAATCCTCTCTGCTTCTGCGTGGCGATGGCATTTAGAGATGCACAATAGAGTTAAAAGAAGAACCGGGCAGAAGGCTGAGGCACCTGGTAGGAAGAGGTAGGAGAGACAGGAGGAGAAAATGATGACAATTTTAGCTGAGTGACCTATGATCACTGGTATAGTTGTTTTCTCCCCAGTAATTGGAAGGGGCTGCAGTGAGTTGCTCACACTAGCTCATTATCACCCCCTGGGAATACAGCATACATTTGTGGGGTGGTTGGACAGAATTAGAGGTGCAATCTATGATCAGAGAATAGAACCAATATAAATGACCAACCCAGGGACTGAACTAATCATCCTAAACATTAAAACTTTATATAGTACATCTTCTTTCATTATCTTGACAACCCCATGGGGAAGATATTATTATCTCCATTTTGGTAATGAGGAAGCTAAGGTCAGAGAGGTTAAGAATTTTGTCCAAGTTGCACAGCTCTTGAATGGCAAGATTTGGACTTGAGTGTGGTTGTCCAAATGTCACATTCTGGCTACACCCCTGTGATCACCACCCCATCTGGAAACCACTGGGGGCCCTATCCTGAAAGCTGTAGGGTCATCACATGGGCTCTTATTCTAACTCCTTTCTAATACTAGTGAAAGAGCTCTTCCTCCTGGAAGATTCCCAAGATTACCACCACATGTTAGGATAGCAAAAGGGCCAAATAGCTTCCCCAGCCTTTTTTTTTTTTTTAAGGAAAAGGGGAATACACTGGATAATAGAAATCTGAAGAGTAATACAAGCTTCAGGCACATCCAAGGACTTAATAATGTCATTAGCTTTGATGTTGCTTCAGTCTGTCTGTAGACTCAGGGTCAGTAGCAGGCACATGGACACAGAGCCCCAGAGGCATATTCTCCCACCTTGACATCACTGGCTGAAAGTCAGTATCTTCCCCAACAGTGCTGACCACAAAGTCCCAGGGAAGATTCTGATTGGCCAGGCTGGGTCATGTGATCATTCCTATGGCCAAAAGGGCAGGTCTGCCCCACCTTAATGACCCAAATGGATATACCCAGGGAAAGAGTGGTTTTGTCACCAAACAAAAACAAAGGTCAGTCAACAATTAAAACTTTAAATATTATAATTGTATTTCTCAGCTCACTTTCTTTGGACAGTATTTGTTGGCTCTTTGCTAAAAACATTGAGGAACTGAGCATGCTTACTGCCTTCTGCCTCTTCAATCCCTTACTGAATTTTGTAGTCACAGGTATTGTTCTTAGCTCTTCTACTGATGGTCTTTGTAAGCTTTAATACCATACTAAGTATCTATTTTTTGATTTATTTCTTTTGGATTGTAAGTATCGATCTTGGCTATAAAAAATAAAGTAGTCATTGTACTTAACATTTTCTTCTGTGTTTCATGTCTGCACCCTATTCTCATTAAATAATTATTCTTACATTGTCAAGGTTCATAACATTTACATTCACTCTGTTACCATAATGGTCTTTCATGATTTCTCTATAGGTTGGTTCTAAAATTTTAAACCCAATAAAAGTATCATTTATGTACTTTACATTATGGAAATACTCACTGCAGAACCAAGAGCTGTGAGTAGCCCTGTAGAGAAGAGAATGTGATCAGTCCCATGTCTCAAAACCCTT
Organism: Otolemur garnettii; assembly: GCF_000181295.1. NCBI lineage: Eukaryota > Metazoa > Chordata > Mammalia > Primates > Galagidae > Otolemur > Otolemur garnettii. Next base: position 23,267,577 of record NW_003852409.1, on the reverse strand, counting down.
ACTGCTCAGAGGGAATGTTCTCAGGTTCACGGTTGGCAGATTCTCTGGTAATTTGATTTGTACTTTCCTTAATCCTAACTTATCCTTAGATGTTGTTGATTCTTGTATCTCCTCTATTTCTTTTCCCTATGCATTTTTAATGTAAATCTTACCATTTTAAGGGTCGTAAAGTGTATAATTCAGTGGGATTGAGTGTGTTCATAATATTATGCCTCTGTCACTGCTATCGAGTTCCAAAACTTTTCTTTACAAAGGAAAAAATACTCATTAAACAGCCACACCTCATTCCTCCCTCCCCTCAGTTCTGGCAACCACAGACCCACTTCCCGTCTGTGGGTGTGTCTGTTGTGAACATTTCATATAAAAGGAATCGTTCAAGGTGTAGACTTTGTGTCTGGCTTCTTTCACCTAACAACGTTCTCACCCACGTTATAGTGTGTCGGTGCTTCATTGCTTCCTTATGGCTGAGTGATATTCTACTGCATGGACATACCACAGTTCACTAATCCTGTCATCAGCTGAGGCTTGTTCCCAACTTTTGACTACTGTGACTAGTGCTGCTATGAACGTATGTGCACCAGCGTCTGTTTGAGTCCCTGCTTTCAATTCTTTCAGCTGAATATCTAGGAGTGAAATTGTTGGACCATATGACAAGCCTGCATTTCACTTACTGGTGAACTGCCAAGCTCTTCTCCAGTCACTGTGAACTGATGGCCACACCCGTTTACATTCCCAGCAGTGACGTGTGAGGGTCCCAGTTCCCCCCATCTCTTCAGCACTTGTTATTTTCCACGTTTGGTTATGGCCATCCTGCTGGATATGAAGCAGTGGCTCCTGTTCTCACTTGCATTTCCCAGTGTGGATAGAATAAGACTGCATGTGCAGGTCGGCCATCGTGTGCCTTCCTGGCAATTTCTATTTAAATCCTGTGCCCATGTTTTAACTGAGTTGTGTCTTCTTGTTATTTTAAAAATTGTTATTATTATTTTGTTGTAGAAGTTTTTCAATATACACACTTTTATTTATTTTATTTTAAGACAAGATCTCACTCTGTCTCCCAGGCTAGAGTGCTGTGGCATCATCATAATTTACTGCAACCTCAAACTCCTGGGCTCAAATGATCCTCCTGCCTCAGTCTCCTCAGTAGCTGGGACTTCAGGCGCCTGCCACAATGCCCAGCTATTTTTTAAGAGACAGTGTCTTGCTCTTGCTCAGGCTGGTCTTGAACTCTTGAGCTCAAGCTATCCTCCTGCTTCAGCCTCCCAAAGTGCTAGACAGACATAGCTCAAGCTGTCCTCCTGCTTCAGCCTCCCATAAGTGCTAGACAGACATAAGCCACAGACATAATCTTGGCCTCCAAGATTTTAAATTTGGGTGTAGAAGTGGTAAATATTCTGGGTTCTTGAGAACTACATATCTTTATTTTGCCCTTCCCCTCATTTGATGATTAGCTTGGTATAGATCCCTGGAGTAAAACCATTTTCACCAGAACTTTGATGCTCTAGGAGCCTGAAAAATGACCTTATCCACAAGCCAGATACCAATCCCTGGAATCTGTGAGTGTTAACTTCATATGGCATTGGGCACTCTGCTGATGTGATTAGGGATCTCAAGGTGGGGAGATTATTCTTGATAATCCTGATGAGCCGTGAATGTCATGACAAGTGTAGAGGGAGGTTTGTGTGCAGAGGCAGAGGGTAATGTGACTGCTGGAGGAAGCTGCTGTGTTGCTGGCTTTGCAGACAAAGGAAGAGGCCACGAGCCAAGGGATGTGAGGAATTCACCTCTAGAAGCTGGAAAAGGCCAGGAAACAGATTCCCCTCAGGAAACAGATTCCCTTGAGGAAACAAATTCTTCCCTGGAGCCTTTGGAGGGGTCCCCACCAGACACTTTGATTTCTATCTAAACTGATTTCAGAATTCTCACCTCCCCACCTGTAAGAGAATAAAGCTGGTTGTTTTAAGCCACCGTGTTTGTGTTAATTTGTTATAGCAGCCCTAGGAACTAACACAGGGACCTTGCTCTCTCCAAGACAGGTGGATATTTTCTTGTATCTTCCAAGTGCCAAAATCTCACTGAGAGGGGTCTGTGTGGGCCTTTCTCGTTCATCCCACTTGGCTGTGGTACTTTCTGTGTTTTGAGGCCACAGCTATTCCCAGCATTGTAAATGCTGCCCCTTTGACAATTACCAGATGCTGCCCCATGCCCGGGACTGGTGTGGCTATTTGGGTCGGAGACTTGCAGCCTGGAGCTCCTCTCAGACATCCTGGGAGCCCCATGGTGACCTCCTTGTCTGGGACCAGAGTTTGCTGAGCTCTCCCCCTGCCAGTTCATTGGTGTGTGTTTTTTTTTACTTCAAACACTTTTAAACAGACACAAAAGTAGAGACTTGTACACTGAACTCCCGTGTGCCCACAATCCAGACTCAACATGGGGCAATGTTCTTCTCCATTTTATTTACTCTCTTTTTTCTTTTCTTTTTTTCCTTCTTCGTTAAATCAGTGCTTCCCACCCCCTTTTAAAAATCAGTGATTCTCGACGTTTAATGTGGTGAGCAATCACATGAAATCTTGTTAAATTCCAAATTCTGATTTATTCATTCTGGGATAAGATCTGAGAAACTGCGTTTCTAACAAGCTCCCAGGAAACTCCAGACATCATGGAATTTCACCCTGTATACCTCGACACAGGCTGCTAAAATGTGTAGACGAGGGGGCATCTTTAAAATAATCAAATATGCTGCATGCATTTTCTTGGTTTATGTATTGTTCTGTTCCCTTTCCTCTAAGTTATATATATTCCTCAAAGGCCGGAACTGCACCCGCCCTTGGCCCTCCGTGCACCCTAACCAGCTTGTACGGAGCTGCCTGCCCAATCTGTGCAACTACAGGACCTTCCAACTGGCCTGAGAAGATTAGGAATTACTTCTCCTACTGACCACAAAATCTCCCTCCTATGCCTCGCCTTGCCCAAGCCACTGCTTGTTCCATTCTGATTGGATCACACGAAATGTACACAGTGTGGAGGTCACACGTGGTGTGGGAGCTTTGGTTTAGGAGGCAGGGCCTGGGTCTGGCTGGCAGGAGCGCTTGGCTTTGGCTTCACACGTGTTTGACGGTGGAGCCAGCTGCTCCTATTTTCCCCTCCTCACTTCCAGATCTGGGCTGACCACTTTTCCTTTAGCGTCTGTGTCAACAGGTCAGGAGAGGGAAGGTTCAAGAACAGAGCTGCCTCCGTCTCAAGGGAGAGGGACATTGTCTCCTGGGAACTGGCCGTGCAAATCCAGACCGAGGAGAGACAGCAAATGTCCCCCATTCCTTCCCCTGCATGATTAGAGCATTCATTTAGGTCCTGTCCACTATGCGATGGCCCATCCATAAGGCTGTGCCTGGTCGGTGGCAGGCAGGTGCAGAAGACGGATCTCTTCCCTGCCCCTGCTCCTGCTGAGCTTCCGCCAGGACTTAGCCCAAGCTGCTACCACAAAATCCCGTGAACTGTAAACTGTGTAGCTTGAAACTTTGATGTTTATTTCCCACAGTTCTGAAGGCTGGGAGTCCAAGGTCAAGGTACTGCTCACTCAGGTCCCAGGGAGGCCTCTCTTCCTCTTGGAGAGGGCTGTGTTTGTGCGGCAAACTCACGTGGCAGGGGGCGGGGGTGGGGTGGTCTCTGGTCTCTTCCTCATAAAAACATACCCACAGGTACTTACCTAAGCCTGGTCACCTCCCAAATATGTGTACCATCCAGTGAGGTTGGGGCTTCCACATAAGAATCTGGAGGAGACACAAACACTGTTCATAGCACAGACCAATGAAAAACAAATTTCAAATTTCTTCAGGTCAGTGGGTAGCCAGACCTCCTGAGGAGACATCTGGAATCAGGCAAGGGCAACCTGGGAGCGTAGTTTGAATGAATTCCCCAGGTAGGAGAGGACTAAGATCCGGGAAAAGATCCTGTCTGGAAGAGCTGCATCAGATAGTTCTGCATCTGACAGGACCTCAGTTAATGCTCTGCTCATGCAGGGGAGGGAAAATCTGGGCCCTTGGGAACCAGCCTGGCAGCTGGCACCTCAGGGGCTCTCAGGAGGACAGAGAGTCAGAGAAGATCTATGACCAGGTGGCACATATGGCCTGGCCTCTGTGGCCCTCTGTGAAGTGCTTGGGACATAATGATGCTTAGTAAATATTTGATGAATAAATCAATGCTGTTTTATATTCTTCAAGGCATGGTTGGGACCTGTGAACAGGTATTGCTGGATAAGTGAATGAGAATATTGTTCAAAATGCAGAGGATGGCTGGACCTCTGAAAGGTGCTTTCTTCTGATCCAGAAAAAGATTTTAGAATCATGTATGGACCTTCACCTGAATGCCAGGAGATGGTGGCTTTTATGAAAATAGAGCAAAAAATCATAAGGAGAGTAAAGCTGAGATGAACAGATATTTTGATGAAATGTAAGGAGAGATGGATGAGATAAGGAAGGATTCCAAGGGCTCTAAGAGTCTATAGCATCATCACGATGTCCCTGCAAGCTTCGATGATAAAATCGACCTTATGGAAAATCAAATCAGTGATGTGGCTGACCGTCTTAAAAGGCTTCCTTTGAAGGCAGAATAAAAGGATAAAGACAGAAATGACAGGGGCAATAATAGATATTATGGTGGTTCTTGAGGAAAGAGCAGGTCTATCGACAGCAAAGCAGAAGTTAGCGATCGGCTGTGCAGGCCTCGTGGAGCCAATGGAAGGGGATCCACCCTGGAATAAGGCCTGGACAACGTGCTGAAATACAGAAAAAAAGCAAAGACAAATAACTTGCAGGGATCCAGGCTGGAAAAAGCAAAGCTTCTAAGAGGTGACCCGGTAAAGAACAAACTGGGCTGGCTTCAGATGAACTCTGATGCAACAGACCAGTGTCAACACAATTGGAAATGACATGGTTGCAGCCCACTGATTTTTGATTCTTTCAAAGAATCTTACACACAGAAAGGCAAAGCGTTCCCTCATGTGAGATGGGGTCAGGGAGGGGTGGCAGTCCTCCCTTCCAGGGAGCGTTAGAGAAGTAAATGAACAGTGGCTGCCATGGGTTAGCCTTCCATGAACGAAGACTCTGGCTTCGGTTAGAAGCATCTTGGACATCCAAGCAGAGATACCCAGAGGGACCACTGGATCCCTAGATTTGGAGCTCAAGGGAGAAGAGCAGGGTAAGGCGTGTAATCACAGCTGAGTGAGCAGATGAAGCCACCAGGAGAGTGTTTGGTGAGAGAAGTTGCAGGGGCACCACCATTAGGAGGGGGGCAGAAGGGGACCCGTGGCAGGCCCAAGCACGATCTAGGCTTTTATTTGGGATCTGGTCTTGGCTATGGTGCCTGCCTGGTAATCTAGTCAAACAGCAGTCAGACCCGTGCAAAGATCTGTGGATGGATGTGACTTTACTAGCTCACAAGGACCAACTAAAATCATGAGGGCACCAAATTCCTCACTGCAGGTGGCCCTTCCCTGACACATGCCCTGCCCAGGAGGCTGACCTCTTGGTACCCGTGAAGGCCCTGGATTTTACTTGGGACCCAACAGATCAATTACTGATAACTCCAGGCTCTGGGTATTTACTCCCCTCTTGTCAATAAGGATGTCTCCCCGGTCCTTCCCGATCAGGCGGACTAATTGGGACTAGCACTTAAGTGTTTGAAGACTGTATGACTAGGGAAATGAGCAAATTCAATTTCACCTGCCCAGATTCAATTATGCTCTAATCAGAGGGATGGAAAACTCCAGTGCAACAATGGTGGGGAAGATGACTCTGCTTCTGGCTGTTTAAATGTCTACCATTGCAAACACTTGCCAGTTGCTGAGGCCTCTGGACTCTCCACACTGTGGGAAGGGGGTGGGCTGGTGGAGCTTTGTTATTGGGTCTGAATATGTCGGTATCCTCTTTTCTGGTAGCGCCTTAGCAAGGAGGCCTCAGAACGAAGCCTGGAGCTGGACTTGGAACTGGTGGTGAACAGTCGCTGGAAGAGCATGTCCCTTTGCCTGGCTCTGAGCCAGGGCCAACTTTGGATCCTGCCGGGCCCGGAGGATCCAGGGTGAGGCGCAGCACCTGGTTGTGGTGCTCTGGGCTGAGGGGACCCTGAGGCTGGAAACCCTTGTATGAGGAATGTCCTGAAGGCTGGCAGAGGCTGTCCCTGGGCACCCTGTGCCAATCACGTGCTCTGTGCCCCTCCCTGTCTTTGCTCCTCCTCTGGGAATGCCCTTCACCTCCTCCCCTGTCCTCCCCACTGCACCAGGGTGCCTCTGACTCATCCTTCAGAGCTGTGCCCACTGCCTTGTTTCCTTGCCCTTTCTCATGCACATCTGCTTTCCTAGGGCACCAGTTAGATCTGAACCTAGGCTGTCTCTGCTGCAGCTAAGTCTTAGAAACTGAGGCAGGCACCATCCTGCAATGTCAGGAGGGACTCCTTTGTGCCCTATGAGCAAGGTTTCCTACAGGCCTGGCTACAGGGCCTGGGGCTACAGGCCTGGCTAGTGGGGTCACTGGGGTACATGCTGTGGTAGCTGACGGGCATAAAGGCCTTGGCTTTGGGGGAGGAGTGAGTTCCTAACTTGGTGTCCTCTAGGAGAAGAGGGGAAGGCCTGGGGCATGCTGTGGATGGTACATGGCCTCTGGGAGGGGGTGATGGCAGCACCCCATACGGGTTAAGGGTGTGAGCCCTGTTGCTGCCTTTTCAGGGATTTTCTTAACTTCTCTGGGTCTCAGTTTCTGCATCTGTGAAATGGGGCTAATAGCAGTCCTTTTTTATATAACTGTTAGAAGATTAAAGGAAATAATCATGCAAAGTCCTTAGGACAGCATGCTGGTTAGCACTCAGCGTCAGCTGTGGGTTGCTGAAGTTATTTGAGCATCCTTTTGGAGAGGTATTAGTGCCAGAAATGGCAGGAGCAGTTTTCAGGAGGGAGGGACTGTAGGCGCAAGCAGTGTTGCTGCATGCCTCAGAGATGCTGTGGTGGCCAAAGTGCCACAGTCACTCCCTGAGAGCGCAAGGAGGCAGTTTAGCATCCCCAAACAGGGTTCATCCTCACACTTGTCCTCTCCCAGCATCCTGTGAGCCCTCTCTTATTAATTTTCACAAGAACCTCAGGAGATGATGACAGCACTATAAATCCATTTTACGGATTGGGAAACTCAGGAAACTGGACCATTAGCGAGGGAACCAGATTGCAAACACTAGTCTCTCCAACTTGGAAGCCTGTGCCTCAGGCATTAGCATTTGAAATCCTTGATTTCACTTCATATCTGCAAGGGTTGTGACCACTGGTCTAACTACTCATTTACTGTCGAGGAAACCAGAGAGGTCCAACCTCCTTCAGCCCATGAGCTGTGGACCCAGAATTTGGTCCTTGCCTCCCGCTTTGTCTCTTATGGCCAAAGAGGAAGGACAGTGATGCGGAGGCAGGTTCTTCCTTTCTACCCTGTCTGGGGGCGTGGGAGGTTGACTCAGAGGTGACAGAAGGACCATTTTTACTGGTGAGTCATTTACTTTGACAAGCCTTAGCTCCATGTAAACCCAGTGCCTGGATCATTGCTGTATAGCAACAAGAGCCTCCCATCTTTTGAAATTTAATGACCTATGGATGATAACAGATAATGTGCAAATTTGACATAATCAGTCCTGGACAATTTCCATTCAATTATTTGTTAATAAACACCAGGACCCCTAGCTGGAGTTTTATGTTTCCAAATTTGAAATAAAAGGCTGGGAGGCTGAACAGACTAGAATACCTGTCTTTTCTCTTGCTGAATATTTATAAATAATTTTATTTCGGCAGGGCCAGGTAACACCCAAGGTTTACTTGGTGTTCATTTGCATTGTGAATTTTTTAAAATAGTAATTATCTGCAAAAGGTCAAATATTTGCTTTATCTATATAATTCAATTCCCCAAAGGCCTTTGGGATTCAAATTAATGCTCTTGTAATATCTTCATTGAAAAAGAAGATTAATTATGCTTACATGGAACCTAATTTGGCTTATCAGACCTTTAATGTGGCTGCGATCATGAGTGCATTTAAATTTAGGATTATGTGGGTGATCTAGGTCCCTTATTTGGGAGACTTTTAATATTTGTCATTATTTTTATGCATATCATTTTTCCCGCCTGCTCGGGAAAATTAAAATGTCGGTTCTGAAAGAAATAAACATTATGTATTGACATTGGTAATTATGTTTTGGTATTTAAGGATGCATAAAAAACTGCACACAGGGCCTCAAATATAAATTTGCAGTTAATGTCCTTTGATGGAAATTGGAGCTCTTTTCCCAGACTCACTAAATGGGGAACAAGCTCTCTCTGGGAGGGCTGTCTTCAAGGTAGGATCTGGGCACATAACTTGCAGTGGTGCTCAAAGATGCTTGGAGGTTTGAATGGCCCCAGAAACTGGGATTTAGAGTCAGGAGGCCTGAGGTTTCTCTTCTTCACTAAGGTGCTGTGTAAGCACTATTGAAGAGGGCTCTCCTGAGCCCCAGGTTCTTATCTGTGAACCATAATCATTTGTTTAGGCTCTTCCTCTCAGCATCTCTTATGTGTGGATTACATATAAGGCTTTGATCCCTAACAAAGGTAGTGGGGTCTTGGAGATAACTGGGATTGTGAGTCAGTAGGTTGTATCAGTTAGCTGTTGCTGCATAACAAATCATACTAAAACTCAGCAGCTTAATGTAAGAACTATCTAGCTATTCTTTTTCTTTTTTTTGGCTGGGGCTGGGTTTAAACCTGCCACCTCCAGCATATGGGGCTAGTGCCCTACTCCTTTGAGCCACAGGTGCTGCCCTTATCTATTATTTTTCAAGAGTCTCTGAGTCTCTTGTGGTATTCTGCTGATCTAGGAGGGATTGGCTAATTTTGGCTGAACTTATTCATGTGTCTTAGATCAGCTGGCAAGTGGGCTTGGGAGCTGGCCTTGTATAAGATGCTCTGTGTGTTTTCTTATTCTCTGGCAGACTAGTCTGGGCTTGTTCTCATGGCTGAACAGGGGTTTGAGGGAGGGCGCAGAAATATGCAAATGCCTCCTCACACTTCCATTTGCATCTGGTTTGCTACTGTCTCCTTGGCTAAAGCGTGATATAGCAACATCCAGAGTTTGTGTAGGAGGGGTCTACCAAAGAGCAGGGCTACAGGGAGACAGAAAATCTTGGGGCCACCATCCAATCAATCAATCATAGGCTTTACTGTAGCTCTGCTGCTTACTCGCTATGTGAACAGAGGCACGTGGCTTGAGACTCCGAATCTCAGTTTCTTCATACGTCAAGAATGGCAGGTTTAAATGACATAAAATACTCCACGTACATGGTGGCTACCCAGGAATCCTTACTCAAAGGTACAAGGATGAATGGCATCGGGGATTTGTGTATAAGAAGGAACAATCAGAAATCCCTTAAATGTCCATCAGAAAGGACCTGGTTAAATAAATCATGTTACATCTGTTTAAAGGAAGACCTTTTAACCCTATGTCAATTCCTAAGGCATGGAAGGATGTCTTCAATAGATTAGTAATTGTTCAGTGGAAAAAATTTTGGCACAATTTGTGATGTATGATGCCATTGTGTGTGAAATGACAGCTATGTTTATTTCTGTTTATAGAGAGATGCTTGCAAGACTATGCCCCAAATTCAATATATTCAGATTAGTGGCCCCCCAAATTTTGGGCACCAGGGATCAGTTTCATGGAAGACTATTTTTCCATGGACTGAGCTGGGGGGATGGTTTCAGGATCATTCAAGCACATTACATTTATTTCTATTATTTTTATATTGTAATATATAATGAGGCAATTAAACAACTCAGCATAATGCAGAATCAGTGGGAGCGGATTTCTGCAACTAGATGGTCCCATCTGCAGATGATGGGAGACAGTGGCACATGAAGCATGTTGGTTGTGTGCTCAGCTCCGCCTCAGATCACCAGGCATCAGATCCTGATAAGGAGTGTGCAACCTAGATCCCACACATGCCCAGTTTACGGTAAGGGTCACGCTCCTGAGAGTCTCCTGCCACTGCTGATGGGACAGCAGGTGGGGCTCAGGAGCTGAAGTGGGCAATGAGGAGAGGGGTGAACATGGGTGAAGCTTCACTCGCTTGCCCGCCACCCACCTCCGCTGTGTGGCCCAGATCCCAGCAGGCCGTGGACCCATTCCAGTCTGCAGCCTGGTTTTGGGGACCATGGTTCTAGATGAATTTTTACAATGAACATGTATTACTTTTGGAATGGAAAAAAAATGGGGAAAAATTATAGCAAACCCCCAAAATGATGACTTTTAGTGTCTAAGTTAGCTGAATTATCACTAATACAGTTGACTCTTGAACAATGTGGGGTTTTGGGGTGCTGACCCCACACAGGCAAAAATCTGAGTACAACTTTTGACTCCTCTAAAACATAACTACCCATAGCCTCCTGTTGACGTTACCAGTACCATAAGCAGGCAACACACAAACAGAACATACCTACACATGTCTTATGCATTCGTGACATACTTGTTTCCTTATTTTTTGACATTTCTAAATCATTCATCTTCTAGTTCTTTTCAAATTGTTGCAGATCCCTGAAAAAAATCTGCGTATGAGTGGACCTGCACAGTTCAAACCTGTGTTGTTTAATGATCAACTGTAGTCTATAATAATAACAAAAACCTATAAACTAATATAAAAATTATAACTATCATATATTGTAGACCCATTGTCCTCCTGAACATATACTGGGAAGTCATCTGCATCTGAAGAAAGGACCTTCACATTGTTTCCTCTCATCAGGCCCTGGGAAACTGATAGGGCTGGACGATCACATGTATATGGCTCTGAGCTACCTAGTAGCCAAAGCAAAGAGTGAAAGGAGCATCTACAACTAGTTTGCTGTAGCTCAGAGCAGCCACAGCTGTGCTGAAGAATAGCCTCCATCCCTTGCTCTTGGTGCACACAGTGGCACTCCAGGGTGGCTTCTAGGTCCTGGCCATGGTACCCCTCTTATGAGGGCATGAATCATGATAGCTGCCAGCTCCCAATGCTTGGGTGTGTGCCTGAGGGGGCTCTGCAGGTTGCCCTGAAGGGGAAGGGAGGGTAGGGCCCCCATGGATGCCTATTCTGGACAGGGCGCTCCTCATCCTCACCAGAGGTCTGTCTGGCTAAGAAAGCAGAGGAAATGTCAGCTGCCTGAGGTCATCTAGCTACAGAAGGGCAAAGGAGAAAAGTTGCTCTGGCTTTTGAGACTGGACACGCAGCCCAGCCTCACAAGGTAGAGTCCCCAGCCCACCAGGCAGCCCCATCCCTGCTGCTCTGACATGCTCTGGCTCTGTTCCTCATGGCAGGCTGGTTCTTCTCCACTCACCAGCTGTTTACCCCTCTGGAACCCTAGACAAATCACTTCGTCTTGGGGCCTCAGCTTCCTCCTCCAGAAAATGGGAGGAATGGAAGTCTCTCCTCCCCTGGCTTTGGGGGAGGATGAAATGAGTTAACAAACATGCTGAGGGTGGGGCCTGGCACAGAGGAAATGCTCCTGGATCTCAGATACCTGGCCTATCTCCTCCCATTCATCCTCCTCCCACCTGCAGAGAGAGAGGATGTGATGCCATTCCCCTCTTCCTAAAGTACCCTCAGGCCCTGCTGGCCTCTCCAGTGTCCTCCCACTCTGGTATCCCTGACAGTGAATGACAGAGAACAGAGGCGGGAAGTCAAAGAGTGGAGTCAGGTGCAGGGTCAGGTTTGGAAGGGACGATATCTGAGGTCCTCTTGGGCATCGTGTGTCTGAGTGTACCTGTGGTTCCTCCTGTTCTCAGGCCTTTCCTCCTACAGCAGTGAGCCCAGACACAGGGTGTTTGCTGGCTGGAGAGAGTGCCCTCCTCCCTGTCCTCCCTCTCCCCGGCCCCCATCCTGAGGTCAGAGGAATGTTCCTCCGACAATACTCTGCCCATGTCGCTTTCTTGCTGAAAACCTTGAGGGGCTTTCTTCTGCTCTCATGTTGGAGCCTTTGGCATGAACTGGCCCCTTCTGCCCTGCTGGCCTCCCCTCCCTTCCTCAGCCCATGCCACGCTGGACCCTTAAGGTCTCCGTGACTCAGGGTCATTGCACGGGGGCACCTGTTGCCCTCTCCTGCCAGTCTGCATGCTCTTCTCTTGACCAACTCACATTGTCCTTTAGGTCTCATGTCACCTCCTCCTTGGTGCCCTCCCTGACCCCTGAGTCTGGGTATAAGGGTCCTGCTGTGTGTCTGCCTACCTCCATCCTTCCCTCACCACCCTGCCCTGTCAGCCTCATGGCTCTGCCTCCTTCATTGGTTGGGTGTCTCCAGCATCCAGCACAGCCGGACCTCAGGGTTCCAGGCCCGACTCTGCCATTCCCAGGCTCCCGTGGCCACTCTTAGCCCAATGAGATCAGATGTGAAACAAAACCTCCTTGTGATGCAAGATGACGCATGACACACAGGGTCACAAAGCAGGTGACACGACACACACGTAACATTCACAAAGCTCCCCATTAGCTTGTTACATCTCAACACCCGTCCTCTGCTCTAGGCTGGGCTGGAGTTACTGTCGTTATTCAGTATCTGATGGGGAAGTGATTGTCACACATCTGGAAAGAGGTTGGAGCGGGTGCAGACCGGGCCTCTGACCTCCTTCTGCTCAAGTGGTCAGGGATGGTGTCTCTGGGAGGCAGCACTTCTGCTGTGCTTCAGTGTCTGGGTGGGACTTGGAAGAGCATGCAGGGAGGCCCTGAGCCAGGGTGCGGCATGGGAAGTGGGGCAGGTGAGACTGGTTTGGTGCTCCTGCCTCTCTTAGCCTGGAGGGGACCAGAACTTGGGGACCCCTGGAAACCAGAGCCAGGACCAAACTTAATCCTGTAGCTACAGGGAGCTGGTGAAGGCCTCAAAACAGGACAGAAGCTTTGCCCTAAAATAAGATGATTTGGGCGCTGGGAGACCATTGAGAAAACTGTAGCAATGTCTAGGCAAGAAAGGGTGTGCTGCTGGGGGACAGCAGGCTGGACCCCTTGAAATGCCCCTTCCCTTTGTCCTCTGTCTGACTTTGGTGGGGGTTCCCCAGGGTGCAGTCAGATCCGGTCAGTGGTCTCGCCTCAGAGGTGGCAGCTGGTAGATGGACCCTCTTTCCCAGGGCCTGGGGTTCCTGTAGAAGCCCAGGTGGAGGCTGGGGTGGGGTGGGGGATGTGTGAGGTCGAAGCCGTGGCTGCTGCCTCTGACTTCCACATGGGGTCAGTGTAGCATCAAAGTTCCTCCCGACTGGCTCTGCCCCCGCACAGCCCTGAGGGAAGGCAGCCCCTGGGCTCAGGAATCTGGGTCAGCTGGTTATATTTGGAACCCCTGTGGGCAGGTGCAAGGCCAGGTGAGCTTGGGGAGTCAGAACCGCTAGAGAATCAATTTTATTTGTTTGCTTTTTAAATTTACTTTTTACTTTTTTTTTGAGACAGGGACTTGCTCTCTCTGGGTAGAATGCAGTAGCATCATATGATAGCTCATAGCAACCTGAGAGTCCTGGCTCAAAAGATCCTCCTGCTTCAGCCTCCCAAGTAGCTGGGACCACCGACAGGCACCTGCACAACGCCCGGCTGATTTTTCTATTTTTAGTAGAGACAGGGTTTCACTCTTGCTCAGGCTGGTCTTGAACACCTGAGCTCAAGCAATCCACCCACCTCAGCTTCCTAGAGTGCTAGGATTACAGGCCTGAACTACACCACTCCTGGCCACTTTTTAATTTTAATTTTAGAAGTCTTTTGTAAGCACACTTCTGAACAATGGAGAGAGGGCAGAACTCTTCTTTGCTAAAGGCCCAGGTGGGCTTGGAGCCACCTTTGCCCGAGAGCCCTCTACTTGTGCCTGCTTTCACCTGGGAAGGTTATTTTCACCAAGAGGGCTCTTGCTAGCAAAGAAACAAGGGCCCCAGGAGGAAATGAAGGTTACCTAGGTCTCTGCACATTTTGGAACTTTCTGCTTGGTTGTTGAGACGGTTGAGGAACTGAGGGCGGGGTGGGGGGGCTCATTGTCCCGGCTACTGCCGTGAGTCACCTCTTGTCTACTCACTCCCAAACTGTTCTCTGAGTTCAGTGGAACCAGCCTTGGATGATGACGTCACCTTTAGCAAAAACCGCTCAGATTTACATAACAAGTTGTCATTTACACAGTGGCTCCCATCCTCTGCCTCAGCTGACACTCAGCAAACCGAGGACCAGTGCCCTCTTCATTTTACAGAGGAGGAAACTGAGGCCGAGGGGGCTCCCAGCTGGTGAGGGGGGTCAGCTTTTCCTGACCTCAAGTTCTTCAGAGTATTCCAATGGTTCCCAAGCTCGAGTGCACATCGGAATCTTCTGGGCGCTTGTTTGAAATATAGGCTTCTGAACCTCACCTCTGGGGGCAGGGACTGGGTATCCACATTCTAAACCATCTCCCCCAGGAATTCTGAAGCAGGTCATTGGCAGATCCCAGCCCAGCCCTTCTCGGGCTCACTACCCGGGCCTTGTGTTCAAATGACCATTCAGATTTGGTGGACCTACAGTGGAATCCACGTTGTATTTCTAACAAGCTCCTAGGTGCTGCTGCTGGACTGGGGACCCCTTTCTCAGTGTCACTGTGTTGAGATCGTCCTCATCCCCCGGGGCACACAGCAGGAGAAGGTAAGTTGCAGAGTCAGCAGATACTCCCCAGATGTCCCCTTCCCGGAGAGGTGAATATGGGGCCATTTCACTTTCTGAAATTTCCTCTGACCCTCAATTGAAAGACCACCCCATTCCTATGTCAGAGATGGAGGAGTCGCAAAAGTACAAGAAAGAAAAGGCAGAACTCTCATTGGACCGCATTGCTTAGAGTGGGGCTTTTCAACCTTTTTAATCTCATGGCACACTTGAAACTATAAATTTCATGGCATGCTTAAATTATGTTGAATAAAAACAGAGAGAAAAAGAGAATATACTTACTGTGCCTTGAATTTCTTTCCAAAATAGTTTAATAGGATCTTTAAAAATTTTTGTGGCATACTGGCTCAAAATCACTGGCTTAGAGGGATCCCCAAGAGCCACTGTTGGCAAAACCCGTCCTTTGTGTCCCAGGACTCAGGGAGAGACAGAAACTGTTGAATGACCCTACCCCCTAAAGATACCCTTTCTATTACGTCCTTATTTCCATACTTTCCCAGTATTATTTCTACCTTCTCTCCTGAATCTTGTGTTGTGTTAATAGTTCCCTAAGTATTTTTAATTAGATTTTCCAAGCAAAGGAAAGTTTCCAAAGTTAATTAAAAGTTGCCTCACTGTAATTGTATAAAAGCAGCTTTTGCTTCTGAAAATTAAATTATTATAATTAAACTCCTCTATCCATTTAAAGATTTCAGTAGAATGTTTATTATTTGTTTATTATGAAGAGGCCTCAGGAGGGATGTGCTTCCATGGCCGGGGAGTGGACCAACCGATGACGTCACGGACCCTGCCTTTGATGATTTCACGCCTCTGGGAACGAAAGAGCAAATCCTGTGTGAGTTTGGATGACTGTGTCAAGTGCAGGCTTTGAGCTCGTCCCCAAATCCCAGCTCCCGCTGTGCGATAGGTTAATAGGTTACATCATAACTCACGGTTTCCCTTCTCTGCCCTACTTTTAACTGGGCTTGGTCACATGACTTCCTCTGGCCAATGAAATGTGCAGAGAAGTGGTACTTTCCGCTTCTGAGCAGAAACACAGGAGCCAGCACGTGGTTGGCCAGGATCCTCTTTCTTGTCTTTGGCATTGTGACTGACCATGTCCCAGACAGACAGAGGCTGCTGTCAGAGGACAGAGGTCCTCATCAGCCTGGGACCCGGAGAGAAGAGAGCGTGGAGCAGAGATGCAGCTAGCTTGCAGGGGACATGCAGAGTGTGGCTTCTTGTCAGGGCAGCCAAACCTGGCCTTTCTTTGACTCACACCTTGTTGTTTGTGGGTGACAGAGTTTTTTCTTTTCAAAGGATGAAGATTGCTTTGTAGATTGATGCTAGACAGTGAAAAACGATGACCCCAGTCTGGCTTTTAGGGCCTTCGACATCTAACTCAGGCATCTGTCCACCTACCCTCCCTGCCTCTTTCTTCGCATTCTGACGTAGTGGCTCTCTTGATGCTTTTATTTGGTCTAAACTAGTGCTTCTTGAAAACTGAAGAGCTCGCTAATCCTCACAAATGCATCTCTAGCCCTCAGCATTAAAAGCTAAATGCTGTCCCGTAGTTGATCACTTAATGAGGCTGACCAGATCAGAGGACACCACGAACAAGGTTGGTGACGAGATAATGCAGAAAATTTACTTCAAAAAGTAAATGACCTGGGGAGGCTGGCATGGTGGCTCATGCCTATAATCTTAGCACTCTGGGAGGCTGAGACTGGAGAATTGTTTGAGCTCAGGAGTTTGAGATCAGCCTGAACAAGAGCAAGACCCCCACGTCTACCAAAAATAGAAAAAGTAGCAGATGTGGTGAGGAGTGCCGTGGTACCAGCTACTTGGGAGGCTGAGGCAGGAGAATCACTTGAGCCTAGGAGTTTGAGGAGTCTGATGACTCCACGGCACTCTATCCAGTGGCAACAGAGGGAGATTCTGTCTCCAACAATAACAACAACAAACAAAACATCTGCAGAAGAGGAAAAACAGAGGTAGGGAAACCACATAATACCTTTTGAGCTTCTTCTCAAAAGAGACCCATCACCTTTGTTCATATTTTATTGGAAAAGTCGTCTTTAAGCTCAAGCCATGCCCCTCTTTCAGGGAAAGCCCGTGAATATTCTGAGCAATCCACTACAGTCCACTACAGATGACCTCCTCCACTACAGGGGAAACTTCTGGAGGCCAGAATCCAGGCATCACTTAATCATTAGCATCTCACGCCTAAAAAATAACAGTAAATACATATTAGATACATTCACCTCTGGTGAATCAAAGTTGAGGCAGAACAGTTGCCCTCGGGACAATGTTACTACTGCTTTAAAATGAAGAAATGAATGAGTCTTAATTGCCCTGTCTGCCAGGCATCTCCTGTGCGAGGGAGCTGCCACCAGTTCTCAAGTCTCTTTCTCCTGGGACCAAAGCATAGATGTCAGACAGAGTCTCGCCCCTGCAGTGTAAGAGGAAGCACAGACTGTGGGAGAAGACAGGCTCTCTGGACGGCATCCACCATCCTATCTTCCTACAGAGAAATATTCCTTCCTTTGTAATCAGCTAAACCACAGTCGTTCTATAGTCATGGCACAGGTGATGAGCTGCACTGTCCAAAGGATCACAAATTCTTCCCCAGAACTATCTGGGTTTTAGGGAAAAATAATTCTTCTTTAAGGCGTTGGGTTTTGGAGTTATTTGTTTGGGACCACATGCAAATATGAAATGATTACTCTTTACTCTCACCACCAAGTTCGAAAGTTCCCTTCCCTGTGAAGCTTTTTTAAAAAGTTATTTCACTTAACATATTTGTATTGAGTGTTAGTTATGTGTCAGGCAGTTTACTAGAAACTTAATACAAAGATACCATTGTTAAACCCTCAAAACAGGCCTGATGGGAAATGTGGGTATTATACCCATCTTACAGATGAGGACACTGAGACTCAGTGAGAATTGTCTTGCCCAAGTTCACACAGGCAGAAAGAAGCAGACCTGGACCTTAATGTGAAGTCTCTGCTTCTTCTAACATGCTACCACCCCTTGACTGTGCCCTTCCTCCTATGTGTATCTATCACTTCTCTATGTGATGCTTTGGCATAGTTCTAGCCCAATGCTTGGTGCATGTGTTGAAATACGATGAAAAGGTGAGTGAATAAACACACAGGTAGAGGAAAGAGGCAGGCAGGACCAGGAGCCCACAGTCCCAGATTCAAGGCTGGGAGTTTTCTGAATTCTCACCACGGTGACCTTGGTCAACTGATTTCCTTCTAAGAGTTTCATTTTCCTACGTTGTAAACTGGGGCTTGGAATCCCACCCCTTGAGTCCTCATGGTAGATAGTGAGGGTCAGAAGACAATGGGAGGAAGTGAACTTGAGGGGGCTGGGCTGGCCTGACAGCTTCCTCTCTGTGTGCTGTCCCGGGTGAAACTACATCTGTTCTGAGCACTGCCTAGAGGGACCTGGGGCTGGAGGACAGCAAACACCTCTGAAATGGTAATCGCAAGCTGATGAATATTCTGTCATTTTTCACACCAACATCAGCCTTTCTTGCCATCAAGCTTCTTCCCTTTGGCTGCACACTTGAGTGACAGGTGCCTGGAGGGTGCCAAGCAGGGGACTGGGCCACAGGGACCTTGTAGACCATTATGCAAAGCCTTATTTGTTCTCAAGGGCTGACCCTCCTACCCACCCAGGAGACCTGGAAAGCTGCAGGCCACAGGCGCTGTCGCTCTCCGAGGTGCTGAACCCCTTGGCCCAGAACTGTAGGCCGGCCCTTACAAGGAAGTTCTCCACCAAGCAGGACAGCACTCCCATTCCGTTCAGCTGACTGCACTGAATGGCTATTTTATCTGGTCCCCCCTTCCCCATCATCTTAGAGTCTGTGAAACCCTGTCTCATCTCAATCTACCAAGAACTTCAGAAATGCATTAATTTCCATTGGAGGAATGAGGAACCCAGGACTTGGAGAGGTCAAGGGACACATCCAAGGCCACAGAGAGCAAGTGCTCACCCATAATGGCCTGCGATTAAGGTTGTTCTTCTGTGCCCCAAATATCTTTTGTCTTCAGGATCTCAGTGATTGGTGCCTCCTTCCATCATTTCATCACAGCTGTCTGCTTTCTTCACTCTCAGCATCTAACTCCCCTGAGTGCTACCAATCTCTGTCCTTAAAATCTTGCCACTCACTCCTCGGTATCTCTCCACCACACCTAATCCAAGCTCTTATCTTCTCACACCAGAATTACAGCCACATTTACCTAAGGCAGCTTTGTAATCTGAGGCTTGCTCCCAAATTCATACTCCACCTTGGGGTTGCCAGAATGATCTTTAGAAAACTTGGATTAGATTGGACCCTGCCGCTTGCCTTCCCCGGCTCTCAGGCATTGAGAGACTGTCTAAGCACCCAGCCGACCATTCAGGGACCTTTGATCCCCGCTCTTGTCTTCGTCCAGCCCAGACCCACCAGTTCATCACTCTCTCTGTCTCCTGGCGGTTTCTCCTCTGCCCTGTGATCTCTCTTAAATCTTCACCTGAGCTCTTCCCTCTCATTGGAATAACTTTCCTAACCACTTTCCCTAGATAAATCCCACCTAATGTAATGGCTCAGCTTAGAGGTCCCTTTCCATGGAAAACATTCTCGGCTAACAGGGCAGGGCTAGTTATCATTCCTGTGAGCTCCCACAACTCCCAGGCTTTCTGATCCATACACAAGTGATGCTGTTGTATCTCCTCTAATTGTCTGAAACATACCAGCTTCTTCCTTAAATGGAAGCTATTGAAGAGTTACTGAGTCTTACATCTGCGTTTAATCTGATATAATAATGGCAGATCCACAGTAAGCATTTAAATACCTACTGAAGCTTTGCGGGTCCGACAGATCTGGATACAAATCGCAATTTCTCCATGTCCTAACCAGCTGACTGTGAAACAGTTTTCTGAATTTCTCTATGCTTTAGTTTCCTCATCATTAGAAAGGGTGTAGTAATAAGACCTACAGTTGCCTCCCCTTCCCCATGATGGTAAGGACAGGGGAACAATCTGAGCAGTGGGATCCCCACTCCCTGCCTCTGCAGAGCCCTGGGAGGACGAGTGAGTGACTGTCTCTTGCCAGACTTGGACGGGGAGGCTTTGGGACTTGCTTCCCGGCGGTGATGCTGATGAGTCAGGCTGCCCAGGCAAGATGGTTATGCAGACACATGATTTATTACTCAGCACAGCCTCTTCTGGAGCCAGGGGGGGAAACAGTAGATTGACGGGACTTGGAAGGGAAATCTTTCCCTAGGCTGGAGGCTCAAGTTGGGCCGAGTCACCGTCCTTCCTTGTCTATCATTTTCATCTGTGGCTCAGTCCCTCCCACACTTCTCTCCAGACCTTTCTCAGGATGGTGCTACCTACTCTGTATGCGGTTCCCCTGGTGGGAAGCAGGGCAATGTCCCTTTCCCAAAGTTATCCAGGCCCACACCTCCAGACCCTGGGGATACGCTATGCTACATGGCAGAGGGAATTACAGCTGCAGATGGAATTAAGTCTGTTAATCAGATGACCTGAGCAGGAAGATCATCCTGAATTATCTGGATGGGCCCAGTGTAATCACAGAGTCCTTAAAAGTGGAAGGAGGGTCCTTAAAAGCAGAAGAAGGAAGCAGAAGAGAAGTTTGATTGGAGAGAGAGAGATTTGAACATGCTGTGCCCCTGGCTTTGAAGGTGGAGACAGGGGCGGCGGTCTGGGGCTGCAGACTCCTCTAGAAGTGGAAGAGACAAAGCCAGAGCTCCCTCCCCAGAATTTCTTCTGTTTGCAGGAAGGTAGCCTTACAAGCACCTCGATGTTGGCCGGCTGAGACCAATTTTAGACAAATGACCTCCAGAATAGTAAGAGAATACATTTATCTTGTTGTAAGCCAGGACATTTGTAGAAATTCGTTACAGCAGCAAAAGAGAAGGAAGACACCTCACATCCACTCTTTCTTCATGCCCTCCCCCCATTATAGCATCATCACCATAAAGTAAGTTTTTATTTTCATGGAACTAGGGGTTGGAATATTAGCAAGTGGCTTTGACTGAGATTTTTGTCTCTCCCAGTGGGTTTCGCTCTTGAGAGTAAAAAGTGTAACCATTCCACAGTCCCCTTGTTTGCTTTCCTTGTCCTTTCTCCCTACCAAGATCTGACTGATGTGCAGATATTCCCCTGGGTTTACCAGTCACTCCCCCTCCTGGCACCCTGATAGTTCCCATTCTCCTAAACAGCCACTCCTCTGGGTAGGCACCTCACTGTCACCCCCCCACCCCCAAGGTCCTTTACATATTTTATCTGCCCATATAAAGCAGTTTGTTTGTAATTTTTTTTTTTTTTTTTTTTTTTTGGTCTGGGCTGGGTTTGAACCCGCCACCCCCCACACGGGGCCTTTGCCCCACTCCTTTGAGCCACAGGCACCGCCCCTGTTTGTAACTTTTCTCATCTGTCCTTATTTTTTCCTTCTCTGTCTCTCTCCCTTCCCTTTACCTTTTATCTATCCTGTTACTACTTTGCTGCCACCGTGGATGAAGAGCATTAGAATGGCGATCCTCGGAAACGCTATCATTCTGTACACAAAGCGACAGGAAGTCTCGACTCCTGGTTCCCTCTCGGCCAGTTCCAGAAGCAGAATCCTTTGACTCCTCGGCACAGCCTCACTGCTCTGGGTGTTGCTGTCCCTCAGGTTAGTTTTAACCATTGTGCCACATCCTCTAAATTTAAACTTTCTCACTACCTAGCTAACTTTGTTTGCACTGCGTTTCAGTGTACTCCGGCGGATGAAGGATAAAGTTCTGACTAGAACAATTAGAAAGGGAGGGAACAATTCACGCTGGGAGGGAGGAGAAACCATCTGCCCTGGCTCCTTGAATTCTAAATTCCAACTCCTCCTGTACCAAGCCCCACTGTAGTGCTTATTTTCCCAAATGTCCCCTAGTTTTCTCCACTGGAACCTCATTACCTCTCCTCCTCCCAGCCACCTTCTTCTAAGTTGGAAAAAAATCTTTAATGCTTTAAAGACAGACATTGATATTCTATAATCACTAACGTTATTTGTATTCTTTGAACACATTACACAGCATGAGCAGTTTAACAATGAAATAAATCAAGAATCCCCAAACATTTTTTCAGATACCTCTCTGGGTGTTTTTAGTTCTCCTCTCCTCTGTGTTCCAGCGTTTTATTTTAAATTGTGGTGAAGCATCTATGACATGAAATTTACTACCTCTACTGTTTTTTCAATGTGCAATTCAGTGACACACCGATTATGTTCCCAGTGTTGCTCAGCCATCTCCATCTCTCTTTCCCCAACATTTTTATGACCCCCAAACAGAAACTCTGTCCCATTAAGCACTAACTTCCTAGTCCCCCTGACCTCAGCCCCTGGTGACCTCCAAGCCACTTTCTGCTTCTATGAATTTGCCTTTTCTAGGTATTTCATGTAAGTGGATCCACGCAATACTGATCTTTCTTATGGCTGAATAATATTCTATTATGCATTATACAGACTGTACATATAAGCACACGCACGTATTACATAGAGAGACACACACACACAGACATGAGGTTGGACTATTAAGTTTGTGAACTCGTCCTAGAAAAAGTGCTTCATGCCTCATTGCTAAATATCCCTATGGTCACCTCTGAAGTGCTCCCCTTGGGAAGCTATGCACCAATTCCAGTGCCTCGTTCACCCTTCAAAGCAACTTTGAAACTCTTTTCCTGGAACGGCCGTCAGAGCTATTGTCATACAAGGCATGGCAATCAAGTTCACAGACTCATCCTGGAAAAAGTGCTCTGAAGAGTGCTAGGCGCTGGCATCGGTGCAGAGCTTCCCAAGGGGAGTACTTTGAAGGTGACCATGGTGATGCTCAGCAATGAGGTATGTGGCACTTTGTCTAGGATGAGTTGGTTAATTGTCTCACCTCGTGTGTGTGCGTGTGTTACACAGACTGCATATCAGAGTTTGTTTATCCATTTAGGTGTTGACGGACACGTGGTTGTTTTTCCCCTTCGGCTGTTGTGAATAACCCTGCCATGAATGTTGGCACACAGGTCTCTGTCTGGGTCTCTATTTTCAAATTTGGGGGCATATACCTTGGAGTGGAACTACTGGGTAATACAGGATTTTTATGTTTAGCAGCCACCAAACTGTTTTCCACAGAGGTGGTACCATTTCCGTCCCCCCGGGGACAATGTATAACGTAGAACCTCACACTTTTCCCCTTTTCTTTTCCCCTTCACATTCTCCCTTTTCCTAACTGTACTGCTCCTCTGGGTCCTCTGAGCTGGTCTGCCACGGAGTACATACTTCCAAAATCAGGGGTCTACGTTTTCATTTTAGTATTCACAAACATTGGCTCACGACATGAAATGTGTGAACTTCCACCCAGCAAGATCAGTGCCAGTGACACCGTGGAGATTCCCCACCATGACCGAGCTGGGCTCCCCACAAACTAGCCATAAATGACCCACAATACAGCTTGTTTTTGGTCTTTACAGTACATTTCAGGTCCTATTCCGTTTTATACCACTTTTAGATCTAGACATTTTTGGCCCGTTCTCACATTTTTTTATTCCAACATAAAACACAAGGATTCAATAAGTAACAGTCATAGGAATTTTAGTGCATACAGCCCGAAGTTTAGCATGAATTAACACGACAGGCCTGCTGCCATGATTTTATATTCTAAGGTGCTTGCAAAACCACCAGAGATAAAATAGAGTCACATCTGAAAAGAATTCAGTCAAGCTCATATAAAACAAACGGCTACAAAGCAAGTGACCTCAAAGAGATTTCTCTTCCTTCCGGTGAGAAGGAATTCTGCGATCTTGCGTGGGAGTCCGCGAGGGAAAGAGTAAAAAGCAGGTAGGACTCGAGGCACCTGGTGCGTGCGGGTGTGTTGGTTAATCAAGAGAATCCAGATGTGTCATGTTAGACTGAGTCCGCGCACAGATTTGGCACGTATGAGAGGAGAAGTGCTCAGCTAAAACTCCATCTAGTTCGTAGTCAGGACTGAATGTGCCATAGGGCTCCCAGTCCCCAGTCCTGGGCTCTCTACCAGGCTGCCTACCTTTGTCGCCCAGCCAGCCAAGGACATTTGCTTAAGCACTTGCACTGTGGGAGTGCAGGTGCCTGAAGCAATGGGAGATGTGATCCTTTACTAGCCAGAGATAAAGAGCGTGCGGCCATAGGATTTGCTATATGCTGAGCTAGGAACACGGGACCTACTGTTGGAGCTTTGGGGTGTGGGGTAATAAGTGTGAGGACTTAGGCAGAGCCGGGTTCTGGCTCTGTCACACCACTGGCTGGGTGACCCTTGCTTCCCCGATGCTCAATTTCTTCATGAGGTGGTTGAGATGCTGTCTGTTAAGAGTGAGTGACTTGTAAATGTCAGTCCTCTTCATGCCTTGAGTGATAGGTGCTGTCCAGGAGCACAGGATGAAGTGACATCACCACCATATTAAGCCCATGGTTCTGGGCGAAGGCTCCTCAGTTTCCAAGACGATGGGTGACGCTGTCTGCACTTTGAATGCCTCTGGGCTGGTCTCGACAGGAGGCCTGGGCAAAAAAGTCTTGTACAGTTGTGCAAGGAAGTCTTGAACAGTTTCCAGCTTTCAAAATCTGTGCTTGTTTGAATCTATATCATCGACACAAATTTTTTTATTTGGTCTTTTGGAGACAAATATCTTTGGGGAAACTGAGAAACCAAGCAGTTTTCCCTGACCTTCCAGTGAAAGCATCACCTTCTCAGCAATACATCTGGGTAACCAAATGGGCACATTAAACTCCGTCATAAATTTATATATGCATTTCCCTCTCCCTTCTCCCCTCCCTCCCCTTCCCTCTTTCCTTCCCTCCTACTCCCTGCCTGCCCTCCCTCCCTCCCACCCTTCCTTCCTTCCTTCCTGCCTCCTTCTCTCCCTCCCTCTCTCTCCCTCCC
>NW_003852409.1:23221354-23242538 GCF_000181295.1 Otolemur garnettii | reverse complement strand
TCCTTCCTTCCTTCCTGCCTCCTTCTCTCCCTCCCTCTCTCTCCCTCCCTCCCTTCTTTCCTTCCTCCTTCTCTCTTTCGTCCTCCCTTTATCCTTCTTGTCTTTCCTTCCTCCAGCCTTCCTTTCTCCTATCCTCCCACCCTCCCTCTCTCCTTCCTTTTTTTCTTCCTTCCTTTCTCTCCTTCCCTTCCCCTCTCTTCTCCCATTCCTCCCTCCCTTCCTCTCTCTCCTTCCCTTCCCCTCTCTCCTTCCCTTCCCCTCTCTCTCTCTTTCCTCCCTTCCTTCCAACGAATACTTAGTGTCACCTACCCTATTCTCAGGCACATTCCTAAGCACTGTTGGCATTCTTAGAGCAAGACGTAGAGTTTGAATTCAAGACATTTGTCATCTGGTAGATGAAGCAAACGCTGCAAATGGATCATTACAATACTATGATGTGGGTCCTAACTCATCCTGCTATGGGAGCACAGGGGAAGAATCAGCCGCCTCTGCTTGGGACACTGGAGAGGCTTCATAGGAAAAGGCCTCAGGAGACGAAACGCATGCAGGGTATGAAGGAAGAGCAGAGGACGGTTCATGTGGGAAATCACCACTGGGCTGGTGTGACTGCAGGAAAGTGGCTGAGCTGGACACTGGGCTGGTGTGACTGCAGGAAAGTGGCTGAGCTGGACACTGGGCTGGTGTGACTGCAGGAAATGGCTGAGCTGGAAGAGACAGAGGAGACAGGCTCGTAGAGGGGACAGGCTCATAGAGGGGACAGGCTCGTAGTGCACTTGTTACCAGATGGGGGAGGGATGGGGACATGGGACTTTGTCCTGGAGGAGGAGAATGTTGCCCTGGTTGCCATGGTGTTGGAGAACTCACTCTGGCTATAGTGTGGTGGGCTGGAGAGGTTGGAAGATCTATGGCTGTGGTTCTAAGAAAGGTGATGGTGGGTTGAACGTGGGATGAGATGGACACAGTGTTTGATTGATTGTGAGGATGAGAGAGGGGACCACTGCAGTGACCCCAGGACCTGGATGTACGTGCTGAGGGGTGTGACTGAGGACGCGGGATCAGGAGCAACTTTGCAGGGGCTGGAGGATGTGCTAATCTCCTGTGTCCAGGTCCCTGGGGGAGCTCCAGGTGGAGATGTCCAGAAGACAGAGATGCCCACAAGAGGTGGGAGGGCAGGTGTAGAGGAAGCAGGGGGAGCAAGGGGAAGGGTTCTCAGGAGCTGAGGCTTTGGCTGTTAAGGAGTGACTCAAGGTTCTGCTAGGGACCCATAGATTTTGCCTCTGCCTCTGGGGCACGTAGGGAGAGGGTTATCCCTGGAAAGGAGTTGTCCATTTCAGGAGAAATTTTGGAGGCCTAGGCAATGGTGCATCCATTGAGGGGTGTGTGTGTCTGTGTGTGTGTGTTGGGGGAGGGGACAGAGCATATGATGAATCAAATCAAGTTCATGACCTCGAAGACAGCAAAATGACATGAAGGACAGACCCTTTCAGCCCTCTCGCCTCCTGAAAGCTCCCAGTGCATCCAGGCCTTACTATCCCTCAGGGGAGGGGGTTGGGTCGCCTGGCCATGGGGAATTAAGCCTGGCAGGCCGTCTGCTTTCTAACAAATGTCTTCCTTCTTTTCTTCCTTCCTTCCACCAACTTTAATTGAACATTTCTTCTGTTTCAGGCTCTGTTCTGCTCATGGGGGACCCAAGATAGAATGAGACCCTGTCCCACCTCCCCAGGGCCTCCTAGGCCAGAGTGGAAGACAGAGGAGAAAGTAAATGCTTCAGTGCGCTGTGGGAAGTGCTGGGCTTGGGGACCCCAGGTCCCCATAGAGCCCTGCTGGGGCGGGTGGGGAGGAGGCAGGCCCAGGCTGCAGCCCCAGGTGGGCACTGATACAGGCTCTCTGGTCCCCAATTTAGTTGTCTGCTTTTCTGACTCCCCAGCCTCAGGTGAAATCTGGGCAACAGTTCTCCTTTTAGAGAACAATGGCAGGGCCCAAGCTTGGGGCCAGCAGCGCATTTACAGAGCCTCCTGGCAGGCACTGGCAAGGGGCCCAGAACAAAGGAATAAACTTCACACCTGGCCAGTCTCAGACTCACAGTGGTTGGTTCTCTGGATTGATACTCTGCTTGGAGCTCTGCTTTCATTTACATCCTCCTGAAATCGGGACCATTTTCTTCCTTCTCTTTTTGGCAAACTTGACTTAGGAAAACTCAGGAATCCATCATCCCTGAGTGTTCCATCTTCCCCACTAAGAACTTACAACTTGGCTGGGAGGGCAGGGATGGGAATTGTGAGAGAGGCTCAAGTTTACATAGCCCCCCTCCCTTTTTGAAAAGCCTTTTTTGTTTATGAAGGTGAAATTCACATAAAATGCAATTAACCCTTCACAGTTTATGATCCACAATGCCGTGCAACCAGCAGCCTGCTCTTGTTTTAGGATGAAAACCCTGTACCCAGTAAGTACTCACTCCTGCTTCTCCCCCCACCCTTTGCCCTGGTTATAAGGGATCTGCTTTGTCTCTGTGGGTCTGCCTGTTCTGGACATTTCTCAGCAAAAAAATCATATATGACTGTTAGGGGCTGAGTTGTGTCTCCTGAAATTCTTATGTTGAAGTCCTAATCCCCAGCATCTCAGAATATGACTGTACTTGGAAAGAGTATCTTTATAGAGGCGCTTAACTGAAATTGAGTTTATTAGGGTGGGCCCTAATCGCTATGACTGGCGTCTTTTTAAGAAGAGGAGATTAGGACACAGACGCACACAGAGGGAAGACTGTGTGAGGACAGCAGGAGAGGACACCATCTGCCAGCCAGGGAGGGGGCCTCGGGAGAAACAACCCTGCTATACCTTGATTTTGGACTTCCAGCCTTCAGAATGATGAGGATATACATTTCTCCTTAAATCACCCAGTTTGTGGTACTTTATTGCAGCAGCTCTGGCACACTAATTAAGTGACTTAAAAAAACCCAGACTTTATTTTTAGGGCAGTTTGGGTTCCTAGCAAAATTAAGGGAAAGGTACAGAGATCCATCTAACCATTGGCCCATATACACACCGTCTCCCCATTATCACCATCCTGTAGTGACAAGGTCACTGTGGATCTTTTTGAGGTTCAGTCATGCTGTGGCAGGTATCACCCCCGAATTCATTTCTATGGCTGGATATTATTCTGCGGTGTGTACATTGTTTAATGTGTTTCTCCATCATCGGTGGATGGACATCTGTGTTCTTTCCACCTTTGGGCTACTGAAAATGATGCTGCAATGAACATTACATGCAAGTTTCTGCATGGACATATTCTCTCATTTCTCTTGGACTGGAATTGCTGGATCATATCATATGGTTAAAAAAAAAAAAAAGCTTAGCTTTTTGAGGTGTTTATAGCCTTTCTCCAAGACAACAGTTATTTACAATGGGCCTATGGCCTGCCCAGACCCTTAGAGAGTGTTGTCAGGAAGAGTGTGATTCTGATAGCAAACCGCCTGCCCCCTGGCTGGCTTCACTCCTTTCTGGCCGGAGGACCTCAGAGAAGTTATTTAACTCTGCTACTCGCTCCCTGAGGTGAGCCTTTCAGGATGGTCATACCATTTAAATGGAAATGGACACAAAGGACTTATTGATAGGAGTCCTTCAGAAAGTGTCACTACTTTAAAATTCTGGAGGGTACAAGGTAGGCACATAATAAAAGCTCAAATGATTGGCTGTTTTTATTATCAGAGCTTCCCTTGAAGGATTTGAGCATGTAGGGATGTCAGGGGCTGGAGGAGGAGGGAGCAGAGTGAGTAGAGGTGTGGTTTAGGGACACGGAGGGAAGGTGCATTTGGCTGAAGTGAGATGTGGAGGGAAGGAAGCAGGAGATGAGTTTCCAAAAGGAAGTTGGGCCAGCAGACTTCAGAGGGCTTGAGGACACCCTGCTCTAGCTGGCCTTGAGCGCCAAACACAGGCTCAGCCCCGGAAGTTCCAAAGGGCCAGACGTGACTGGGATCCGTGGGAGGAGGGTTGGGGCAGGGCAGCTTTGCTTTCTGTGATCTGTAATATCAGAGCTAAAGGGTTGTACTCTAGATTTGCAAAATTTATGGGAGAGCAGAAGTTTGTTTAATGCAGGGTTCCTCAGACCAGAGCCAGAAAAATGTGCCCTGAACATGAGGATAATCGATGGAAAAGCCACTGCACACACGTTTTGCCAAGTCTTGCAAAAATAAGATCGAGGCAAATGCAAGAAAAAAAAAAAAGACATCATACTGTAAACCAGGGCTAGCACGAAAACTTCAAGAAAGATACAGTTGGAATAAGATAAAATGTGTTTTTGAATTTTGAAGAAGATAATTCAGGATTAAAGTTACCTGCTACAGCCAGATCTTTTAAAAAATCAATTTTTCATGAAGCCAAATTTAGCCAACTTATGTAACTGCCCTTTTGTTGTAAAATGAGTGCTTTTCAAATACATACATACACACATTTCTAAAGTACGTGCAATATGTATTCCAGTATATGTTATGCATAATATATATAATCATTTATATGTATTAGTTACTACTTAATTTTTTTTATATACTCATCAGAGACAACCACTTTGTATTCTTACCAAGATGTGGTTTTTCCTGGCAGACTCTTGCTCCACTCTGTCATCCAGCTAGAGTGCAACCGTGTCATCAGCGCTCACTGCAACCTCAAACTCCTGGGCTTAAGCGATCCTTTTAGCTCAGCCTCCCAAGAGGCTGGGACTACAGGCGCTTGGCTAATATTTTTTTCTATTTTTAGTAGAGACAGGGTCTTACTCTTGCTCACGCTGGTCTTGAATGCCTGAGCTCAAGCCACCCTCCCACCTCCACATCCCAGGCGCTAGGATTACAGGCGTGATCCACTGTTCCTGACCAATGTCCTATTTTTGGTCTGGCCAAGTGTGGGGCTTTTCAGGCAGGTAACTTGGGGGCTGCCATGTGATTACATGGTTTCAGGCCTAATGTCTTCCTTGGGATACTCAGTGGCAACTTACACAACTTCTTTTAAATTAAGAAAAGAAGCCTCCAGACCAACAGAAGCATTATTTGAAGTGTGCTCTGAATCAGGATGCCTGGGTTCTTGCCAAAACATTCTCCAGCTTTTACCTTCTCTCTGTTACCAGAGGTGGAGGGAAGGAGCACAGGGTTGGACACAGCTGCTCTCAGGGGGTCTTGGCTAAGTCCCTTGCTTTCTCTGGATCTTGGCTTTCCATGTTGAAATAAGGGAGTTGGGAGAGATGTTTGCATCTGTACTCTTGCGATCAGGTGCAGAATGACCAAGGGTCTTACAGCGTACTACTTTGCTTACAGAATCATTTGAGCATTGAAGAAATGGTTCCTAGGTTGAAATTTCAGGAACATCTCCCAAAACCACACACAGAACTTGGCCACCAGGGGAGATGCTGCCACTGCTCAGATTAGGAAGCTGTAGAGTCAGGAGGTGTTTGCCAAATGGAGAAGCCCCCACCGCAGCTGTGTGCTGGGGCCATGTTGCTCCTCCGTGACTCTGTCTGGTTGAATGGATGCCTGAGCCCTGCCTTTCAACAGCTATAAAGCGAGGAATCAACCTCTGGGAATGATGTTGCAGCTGCGTTGGAGACACTGTGACCAGGCTTATCTGCAGAAGGGGCAGCTGATGCATTTCCTCTGCCCGTGGTGCTCCTCTTTCGCCTTCTGAAGCTTGCACGGCAGCATTTGATTGGTGGCACTTAATCACATTTGAAACCCCAGTTGCATGGGAGTCCAGGAAATGTAGCTGGCAGAGCCCCACTCTGCAAATCAGATGCACGAAGGGGAAGAGCCAGCTAGTGGAAGGTGAATGAGGCAGGAGTTAAACTTTGGGTTTAGGACCAGAGATTGTGGCTTTAAACCCTCCCCCCTTCTCACAATGACGTTGTGGATGAGCTGTGTTGCCTCTCCGAGTCTAAGTTTCCCAAATGAAATGTGAATAATAAAAGCAGCTGTCTCCCAAAACTGTGTAAAGGCATAACATGGAGCTTGGCACACAAGCGTTCTAAGAATGTAGGCTATGTGACCACATTCCACCTATTTTCCAGATGAGAAAACAGGGGCTTAACAAGCTAGTGATTCCAGGACTGGAACTCAGGGCTCCTGACTCTGAGGCTCATGCTAATTGGGAAGAAGTGTTTTTAGGGTTAGTGCCTCCTAGAGGGACTGAGAGGCCCTGCCTGGGGTGTGGGCGAGAGTGGAGAAGGTTGGGCCCACGGTAAGGTTCTGTGTTGAAGTGACATTTAACTATGTTAAATTGTGGTCTAACAAACAAGTTCAAACTCAGTGGCTTAAAAAAAATAATGATTCACTCTCATGCATCTGTGGCTTGGCTGGGATCAGCTGATCCAGGGTAGGCTGACTGGGGTGAGCTTGCTCTACATGTCTCTCACCTTCCTGCTGGGGCAGTGAGCTGGCTTGGTCCTGTCTTTCTTGTGATGAGAGAGTTTCAGGTGCTTTTTAAGATTTAGGTTGCATCATACCTGCTGATATCCTACTAGGGAAAGCAAGTCATATAGCCAAGCCCAGAATCAGGGGCTGGGTAATTTGCCCCTACCCTTCCCCTTTGCAGAATAAGAGGATCCCACAAAGTTATGGGATATGGAGAGAGTAATGGATATGGAGAGAGAAGAATCTGGAACATTACTGCAGCCTACTACAATGGGGTCAGTGAGGTTCCTGATTGCTCTGATATTATTTGCAGATCAATCTATAGGCAGGTTTTTGTTTCTCCTCTTCTGTCGTCTCTTGCCTCTATTTTGGGCCTAGGACATAACCCTGTTCCTTCCTCTACCCCCAGGTTCCCCCAAACTGGCTGATTCCTTAATAGGCACTGAGAGATTGCCCAAGTCTCCTGGTCTTTCTTTTTTTTTTTTGCCTTCATTGAAACCATTGAAAGCCATGCTGGATTCTTTTTCTGTTTTTTTTTTTTGAGATAGGGTCTTGCTCTGTTGCCTGGACTAGAGTGCAGTAGTGTCATGATAGCTCACTGCAACCTCAGACTCATGGACCCAACCAATCCTCTGATCTCAGCCTCCTGAGCAGTGGGAACTATTTTTTAAATTTTTTGTAGATGTGAGGTCTTGTTCTATTGCCTAGGCTGGTTTCAAACTCCTGGCTTCAAGTCAACCTCCTATCTTGGCCTCCCAAAGTGCTAGGATTACAGGCATTAGCCACTGTGCTCAGATAAGGAAGTGTTTGATATTACCTACTAAGTGCATAGTGAGAGTTTAAGAGTTGAGAAGAGATGATAATCATAACAGTATTAATATTAATAATCCAGCATGAATAATAAAATCACTACCAATAAAGAAAAAACATTATTCTAGAAAAAAGGATCAGTTTTCTCTGAGAAGGAACATCTGGTCACCTTACTCCTACAACCACCTTGTCTCAGATCCGTATAGCTCTGCTGCTGGGCATTTGGGAACTATTGTCACTTATTGGGCTGGGAGGGAAGATGGAGGAGTGTTTAAAGGACTAGGGGAAATGTTTAAATGCTCAGAGAGAAAGGACTATGAACCAGGAAGGTTCAAAGGAGAGGGAGGGCTGGTCTGGGAGAGAGGAACTGTAATAGATCCTGGATTCAACACTGATATGCTGTGTACAATGAATGTATCATTTGGTATACAACATCCATCCCCTTCTATGTACCTTCTTAGAAATCTAAAAATAGCATTTCCCTGACTCCCTTGCAGCTAAGTCAGAATGTAAATTAAGTTCCACTGATGAGATTCACTGAGATTTGGGGAGGCAGAAATGAAGAGGAGTAAGAGGAGAAGACCATCTTCCCCCTGCTGTTGGTGCTCATAGTGAAGTCATAGAGACACAGACACTTGTAGCAGCTAGACTTTGTGTTTCAGGTTCTAGTCCTGAGTTCTGGAGAGGTGAGAGCAGGTGTCTCAGCAGCAGCGGCAGTGACTTTCTGCTCTTTGGATGGCAGCTTCTTGTTGTGTTTGGTGAATCCCCTGTGTTAAATCCCTTCTTGCATGTGATATACTTAGAATGGTTCTGTTTTCTGTCCTGGGCCTGTAAGACCTTGGGCCAGGGTCCATTTTTCTGGAGCTCATGTAATGAGGGATGTGAATAAGGACTTAACAAAGCCCTTTCCCTTTCCAAATCTGAATCTAACCTTCAGTTAACTTGATAGCTCTGTTCCCCTGGTGACTGACTAAAAAGAATATGTCAACTTTGTTACTAGTCAATATTGCTTATGGCGAAAATGATCACTTATTGGTAATCTGCATGTGAATGGGGAGAACTATAAATACCTAATAGAAGGCCATATTTTGGGGCTTCGCTGAGTACCATGACCTTGGTAGCTGAGTGTGCTATTGCCTAGGGAGCCCTAGTTATTATGAGAGACATTGTCTCCTGTGGGACAGGAAGGTTCTCAAGCCTCCCTGATATAAGTCTTATCTCCTTACACTTGAGCTAAATCACTTTGTGGACCACTTCAAGGACCTCTGAAGTTTAGAGACTTAGATTCTGCCCTGCTGGTAAGCAGTGTCCCTGTCCTGTACTCTTTAGGGATGGCCTATGACAGTCTTGTTATTCACTAACCTTGGACCTGAGATGACTCCATGTGGACCTTGCAAGAGAAATTCAATGAGATGAAGCTGGGCTCCTTGCAGTTCTAGAATTTCATCCTTCTAGGGGTGAAGAACTCACTGGCCACATCGTAATCCATTAACTCAAATGCCCAGGAAAATAGAATCATAGGCAAAAATTCATGTGCAGTCATCCCTTGATATCAGTGGGGAATTCATTCTGGGACCCTGGCTAACCCCCAAATCTGCAGATGCTCAAGTCCCTTATATAAGATGGTATTGTATTTGCATTTAACATACACAGATTTCTGTATACTTTAAATCATCTCTACATTATTTATAACATCTAATATAATGTAAATGTTATGCAAATAGTTGTCACAGTGGATTTTAAAATGTGTACATTTTTATTGTATTGCTATTTTTTCTAAATATTTATGATCCATGGTTGGTTCAATCTGGGAAGTGGAACCTGTGGATTCAGAGGGCTGGCTACGTCATCACTGCTGGGGAGGCTTATCCAAGGGAGCAAGAAAGAGGGCGAGGAAGAGGTTCTTCTAACCTAAGGGGGGATGGGGCTGGGTCCACCAGTTGTACAGCTCATAACAGCTTCCTAAGACACCTTCAGAGGAGTTGTATGAAGATATTGTATCTTGAAGACTCTACACAATGGAGGAAGGCGGAAGAATTTTTCACTGGTTCCCTTCTCCCGCTGGTCAAATTTTGCTCTCATGAAATATCATCTCCCTTGGACTTCCAAGCTGTGCATGTTACTCTTTCAGCAGCCACAGGGGAGATAAATCCTAGGATGGCCAATAGAGGGGTGTGAATCAGAAGAATATCCTCTAGCCTGCCTGCCTACTGCAGCCTGGGGTCCTGGCGGGTGACCCAGCCCTCATACGTGTTCACTGAGAGCTTCCCACAGAGTCTGGCATATCAATGGCCATGGGAAGGGGCAGGAGGTGAGAGATCTGTCAGGTAGAACCCACAAGCACACAGGGCCAGAAGCAGCCTCCTCAAGCCTCTGCCCAGCGATTTAGAGGACTACCATGCCAGGACCTACCATGGGTGGAGAGGGAGATCAAAGAACTCCTGAATTTTCTTCTGTGGCTTAAGGCATGTGGTCATGGCCAACCAATCTCCCTAGAGGTTTAGCAACCATACTGAGCAGAAAACGGTGGCCAGAGGGCCCCAGAGAGGCACATAAATGAGCCAGATAGTGACCAATTGTCATTTGTATGATGTTGACATCTGGGCTCTCATCTTCCATCTTCCTGGTGTCAAGCTCTTGCATAAGATCACACTGGTGGGGTAGTGGAGGGACAGTTTTTGGGCAAAGAGAGAGAGGCTGGGAGGATGAGGTTAAGGGGAATGTGCAGCTCCAGAATTCTCACAGCTACACTGATGTGGGCAAATGTGGCTCTCAGGTAGGACTTTGTGGACCTTGAAAATCTGAGATGTGAGAATGATACCCAGAGAAAATTTTCCATCTGAATTGAAAAGTCCCTTAGATTCCAAGGCTCAGAAGGGGCCTCAAAAGTCACCCATGTGGTCCCTTCTTCAAGATCCAGATCCCTCTAAGGTTTCTCTTTCATTGGCAGTGATGGGAGCTCACTATTGTCACCCCCAGATCACATTTGCTCGTCTGGCCCTCGGAAGCCTCCTAGGATTTGTGGCTTTCTTTTCTCCAGATTGGGCATAGATATAAAACATAGGTCTTGACCTTCTCCTAGTGAACATCCTGCTGGCCTGTGTCTCTCTGAAAGGCCAGCACCTGAACAAACATCCACATTGCAGACCAGTCAGATGCCCCTAAAGAGGCATCAGGGTCTAACTTACCAGGTTTTCAGCAGGTGGGGACATAACCAGAGGCCTCTGGCAGCCCAGCTGAACCCTATGAGCCCCTGATTACAGGCTGCTGGGTGGTAGGTGTGCCCTCTCATTACTGCCAGCAATCAGATGCCAGCCTGAGTGATGTCTGATGCCAGGAGATGGAGGATAATAAGCCCCTTCCTTCCCTCCAACTCCTCTAGAGCACAGAGCATGAACTGCACTCCGCCCCTTGCCCTCTCAAAGGAGGCATCCAGCGCCCATGAAATTGGGTGATTGGCAGGGCTGGAGGAAGCTAGGGAGCTCCATCCCTTAGATAATTTCCCTGAGTCCTGTTATTCATGGCTGTTGACTCTACCTGCCACCTCCGAGCTGGCCTCCCAGACTGGAGCCACTAGCCTGCTGTCTCCCTGGTACCTCATGGACACCTCTGTCTGGGTGATTGGGGCACCTTCCATGCAGCATGGCCTAAAGCAGATCATCCACGTCCTCTGCAAGTCCATCCTTCTTTTGGGTGAACCCTCCCCTAGGTGCACACACCCTTGTCACCCACTGCCCCTGCCATCACAGCTGTCTGATGGCTCCTCCCTGCCATGTCCTCTCTGGCCGCTTTGCCTCAGCATTGGTGCCAGAGTCCTGATTCTGAGACCACCTAGGATCACACCTCTCTCCTACTCACACCACCAGTTGCCTTGTTATTCAGTTCTAACTCCATCTCCTGTCTATCCTTCCAGGTTTATCCCCAATACCCTTTTTCTTGCATTTGACTCCCCAGTCAGACTATACCACAGGCAATTCTCAAACACCCACTCTGTTCTGTGGCTGAAGGTGGGTCTCTTTCCCAAGGATGTCAGTGTCTGCTCTCTGATCTGAGCCTTCTGGTACTATTTTGTACCTCCTTCTTCTGAAGGAGGTGTTGCCTTCCTTCTGAAGTCTCCCTCACTATGACAGATAATTACCACTCCTCTTAAACTACTTCTGTATCTTACACACACAATTCATTCATTCATTCAAAAAACATTTTGGACTGCCCAGTAGGCATTAGCACTTTACTTTCCTAAAGCCTGCAGACATGTGGGAGAGACAGACACACACACAATCATGACATGTGCAACAAAGCAAAAGAATAATAAAGTGACAGATACACTGGTGGGTGGGGATGGGCAATGTTATTTAGCCTGGAGAGTCATGGGAGCCTTCAGTGAGTGAGTGACATTTGTGCTGAGATTTGAGTAGGAGTACTCCAGGGGAAAGGCAGAGGAAGAGCACTGTAGACAGAGCAAGCTTTCTGTGCAAAGGTCCTGGGGTAGAAAGGGATGTGGCACATTTAGGAAAGTGAAGACTATCAGAGTGTCGAGATCTCAGGGTGCAAGAGAGTGGGTGGGTGAGATGAGGCCAGAAGGAGAGGTGGGGACCAGACCACACAGGAAGAGAGGAGGGTGCCTGGACCTCGGAAGGTGACTTGGAGGAAGATGTGTGCACAGGTGTTGGCAATTCTGCCAGTCCCAAGACACAGTCATCAAAGTCTACCTCACACAGTCTTGGGGTGGGGGTATTGGTGGGGGAAGGAGAGGTCAGGATGTGTCCAGGGTGGGTGACTCAGTCTGGAAAAGGGACAGTATGTGCAGCCTGCAAGTGGTGTCACTGTAGCAGAAACACACCAGGAGCCAGAACGGACCAGGAGAAATCTACATCCTATACCCAGAAAGCTCAGGGGGGTAGGCAGAAGGTGACTTTGGCTTTCTGACCTACAGACTGAGTTGGGAGTCAGAGTTAATGTCATTTGACTCCAAAAGCTTCAAGGTGATCCTGGCATTCACCTGTGTCACTTTGGTACCAAGATGGAGTCTCAGTAAGTATGGATGTGAATGGAACTTGATGGGACCCTTAGGCCTGAGCACTCTGAGATGTCTTAGTTGGGAGAGAAAAAGGGCTTTGGCTTTCTTCCACAATCCCCTTCACTTCTCGACTCTGATTCCTGCTTGTTCCATTAACCAGACCCCTTCCCCTCCCTGGCCGTCCCTCTCTCCATTTGCGGCTTGCAAAGATTGTCTGCTGTTATGCCTTTTAAAAATGCATTTAAGCATGACCTCCCCACCCCCCCAACCTTCCCCAGAAGCTCTTGCTTTTTAAATATGGGGGGGGGGCCCTGAATTCCATGGAGGTGGGCTGCACTCCATCCTTGGGCTGGCCCTCTCTCTTGCCAGACCCCTCCTCTCCACTTTCAAGCACTTAGGGCAACCCTTGCAGAGTCAGCAATAACTGGTCCCTCTGAGCAGGAAACACACACTTCAGCATTTAGCCGGTGCCGCTAATGTGCCTGGATGTAATTGTTTAGAGAGGCCAGGACAGGAGCTGGGGTGGGGATGGCCCTGGGGCTGCAAGCTGAGACTTCAGAGAGATTTGCTTCCTTTTGTGAACTCAGCAGTGAGGACACCATGTGTCCTGCCCAGGAGTCCTTCCCAGAGCCCAGGACAGGACCCTCGTGGTGTGTGTGTGTGTGTGTGTGAGCAGGGAGGAGGGCCGAGGGTGGAGGGCAGCAGATGTGAAGGGACAATGATCTCCGTCAGTTCATTGTCTGTCAGGAGGGCAGGGGGGTGGTCTTGGGTCACTGGGGAGGCTGACCTGGAGGGGGAGGGAAGCAGCACCTCCAGTGGCCCCCAGGACCCTCAGATGACTCCATGAGCCTCCGCCTCACCCGGCCATAGCTGCTTTCTGGTCTGCAGGTGGATTGGACTAAACCTTTGTGGGACTTTGCTTGCTGTATTTCCTCTCCTCTCATTTAACTGCCCTCCATGCCCCCGCCCTGCTCAGCAAGGCACCACACCCAAGTACAGCCTGGCCTGAGTCTGCTCCCCACTCCTGTCCCCTCCTGGTTCCCCATGGAGTCTCAGCTGTCCCCCCGCTCCCCAGAGGGGAGGCTGGATGGGGCAGTATGAGTCCCAGTGGTTGTGGGGGGCTGTAGCAGTGAGACCTGCCCCTCTGCCGAGGAACTGACCAACCCTGGAGTGCCGGCATAATCTCCCTGAACCTCAGTTTCTTGCTCGATAAAATGGTGAGGCTAAAAGTGGGACCTCACAGGGCCGTTGTGGGAATTAAAGGAGTCGCTACCCTGGTGGTGGGCGAGTCAGCCCCGATTGCTGTGGCCGCATACTTACCTTTAAGACCAGAAATGCTTCCTGGAGGACATGTGAGTAAATATCCCCTCCTTAAATATTTGATAGAAAGAGCTTGACTTAGAGGACAAAATAAAATAAAGCTACAACTTTTCGCAATGTATTATTAATATCTGGGTGAAGCGGGTGAAGGTGCGGGGTCTCCATCCGATGACGCCCTTCCTCGAAGCAGCCTTTAAACAGGTTTCACTTATTGGGGCTATCAGAGGAGGGAAATGAAATCCCTCACCAGTTAGCATGATGAAGATTTGGCAGCAGACACCTGCAGGAGGCTGGGCCCAGAGGGGGACGGCCGAGGGACCTGGAGAGGGCCAGGAGCAACATGGTCACTCATTCACCCTTTCATTCCTTCACTTATTCCCATCTCAGGACTGGTTGGTCTTTGCATTACTTTTTTTTCTTCTACTGCGGTCCTTCCCTCTTTTCCTCCTCCTTCCTCCCCTCCCTCCGCTTTCCCCTGCCATCTTTTTTCCGACCCTTAATACCACTGACAAAGGTAAGGAACATCATCTCTGCTGCATCATGGGAAATCTGGCTCCCCCCCCTCCCGTCGAAGACTGAGGTTTCCTGCTAACTTCACACAGTGGAGATGTGGTGGGCAGGAGGTTTGAACTCTGCTTAGGACCATAGGTCCCTTGAAGGCAGGAGTTGTGTGGGGGTCATCTTTGTCTCCCCAGCTCCTGGCCAGGCATGTGGCCCAGGGAAGGTACCAATTCCTTATCAGATGATCAGGGCAGGAGTTATCCAAGAAGGCTCCAAGGAGGAGGGGGACTTGAGTCAGTCTTTCAACGAAGGACTTAGAATTCAAAAGAGAAAGATGATCGTGGTCATTGGTAAAACCATGGTTACCACTTACCAGATGCCTGCCATGTGTCCGCCACTGGACTGAGTAGTTGGATATATCTAATTGCACACAATTCTAGTGACAGCCCTAGGAGGTGGGGCTGCTTTACTGGTGAGGAAACTGAAGCTCAGAGAGGTGAAATGACTTGCTTGAGGTTACACAGAGAGTGAGCAGGGGAACTGGGGTTTGACCCAAAGTCTGTCTGACTCCCAAGCCTGTGTGTGCTCTTAACCTCTATGGGAAGAGGCTAAGTTTACCCCTGGGGAGGTGAGCATCTAGCTATGACTTTCCTGGTGAAAAAGGGGAGGGGTTTCGGAGGCAGCGATCTTGCCACTGATCACAATGGGCTGGTGCTGCAATTAATCCGAATGATGTCAGCCCTTGTGGTGGGACAGCTCCCTCTCCCTTCATGTAGCTCCTTCTCAGCGTTACCTGTTGGATTTCCACAACTGGGGGAAGGGATTAAAACGTCTTGATGCCTCATGGGAGACAGGGAGCCCACCAGGTGCCAAGGAATCCCCTCCTGGGAGTCTGCCTCAGGAAGCAGAGGGAAAGCACATGGCCTTTCTCAGTTGGAGGTTGTCTAGGATGAAGTTGGAGGGTTCTGCAGATAAAAAAATCTATGGACCTGGTTTGGAAATATTTAACTGGTACAACCTCTTGAACCTGATGGAGTCAGTGCTATTCATCCTCATCTAAGTCAATCTGTCAACCTATAGGGAAATAAATCTCATGAATATGAGCTGATTAGTGCCCTAGCTCACAGTAGGACTCACTCCACCCAAATAAAAGTCTAACTTCTTGTTAGAATCCACTCATTGTGGATGTCAAGTTTTGCTATGGGGGCATCGAGGATGACTACTGGGCTTCTGACTTGAGCAACTGGGCAGTGTCAGTGTCATTGCCTGAGACAAGGACATGGGAGAAAGAAGGGCAGGATGGCAAGTTCCACTTTGGGCAGGCTGAGTTTGATAAGATAAAGATGTCATCAAGAAGGCTGAACATAAGAGTATAGAGCCCGGAGAATGGTCTGGGCTGCAGGTAGGGATTTGGAACCTGTGACTGCAGAAGTCAGATGAGAAGCCCCTGAAAGGGATGGGCATGCAGTGACTAGAATGAGGAGAAATGAGCCCTGCGTATTGGAGACGTACTCAGAGGTCTTGGACCTCATTACAGAGGCCCAGAAAAAGAAATCCTGTGTTCTTGGAGCTTTTATTCCAGTATCTCCTCCACTGTTGGTGGAGGTGAGACTTTAAACTGGACCTTTTTGTTCATTTCAGAAGAACGAGCATAGGAACTTCTGTGCTAAATGTGGGGACACAGGCATGGCACATGGATCTGTCCTCAGTTGTCTGCACTCTCCTGGGCGAGCCCTAGAGTAACTTGTGTGAAGTGTGCAGACAGAAGGCTGCACACCAGCTCACCCAGAGACATGACAGATTGGTGAAAACTGCTCCTGAGATGCTTGAGTAGAGGCAAGACCCATTCAACGTACTGACAATATCGCCTGTGTACAGGGAGAGCTCCTCCCACCATGATCAAATTGTTAACAACAGGTTCCTTCACAGTACCTAATTTATCTGCCAAGCAGATATCTCCCCTGTGTGACCACGTTGCTATGCCTGTCACCCCTGATGCAGGGACTAGACAAATGCCCTCTCTACATTTCAGGTACCGGTAGGAGAATGAAATCATAACTCACGTTGGAAGCTGGTGATACATATTTATATTCTGACTGGCGCAGGGCTGAAAGAGCTCTTCACTTAGATTGTGCATTTCTTGGCTTTGGATGGGCATCAATCTTCTCTCCAGTTTGTTAACACGGCTGCCACTCAAGCCAGATTTACCGTCACATGACTGACTGCAGAGACAGTTCATCACCGGAACATTTGCTTAATTTGCCCCATCTGAATCGTTCCCTGCAATGGTGATGCCTGCTTTGTAAATGGTATTTCTTTTCTGTTTAAAAAAGTCTTTCTGCCCACCCCCTTCTTATGTTCTCCCCTGCTCCCTTGTTTAACAGATGTGGTAAATGTCAAAACTATCTATAACTCTACAGAAGGGAAGTCAACTTCCAAGGCCAAACAAAACCTCTGTAAACTGTCCTTGGCCCTTGTGGAATTAGCCTGATTTAATGAACTGGGCTACTTTTTTAAAGGAGATTTATATTGGCTATATTGAAAGTTTCTATTTTAAAATTGAATATTTTGAAAATAAATATCTGGTTTAATAGTTTACCTTCTCTCTGGGGCTTATATGCCCCCTCTTTACAATTGTTTCCCATAGAGCTTGCAAAGTTCTTTCTACTTTCTGCTCAAGCTGATTGAAATTTCAGTTGTAGCTACCTACTCTCTGCCAGATGTTGAGATAGACACTTTTCATTCATTATCTATTTTAACCATGGGCGGTAAGGATAATTGTCCCCATAGAGGCTCAGGGATATCAAGATATGTGAGATGTGTTGCATTCACTTGGATTTTTCTGATTCTAAACCCATGAGCATTCCTTACACCTTCAAGATTAAATTCCAGATTTCCCAAGGTCAAATGAGCTTTTAAACTGTCTCTTTGAAGTGAGGGAATGTGCTGTAAAGATTTAAGCTCAAATGTTTTGGGATATAATGGATAACTAAAGTTTACTGAGGGCTTATTGTATGCTTGGTACTTTGATTATCTTATTTAATCCTAATAATATCTCTGAATGAAATGTTCCACATTTGTTCCCATTTTACAGATGAAGAAGTTGAGGTTTGGAGAAGGAAGGTGGTAGGGTTTTAATATCTGTGTCTTCTTTAAATTTATGTTGGAACTTAATCTTCAATGCAGCAATACTAAGGGATATAGCCTTTTAGGAGGGGATTAGGCCATCAGGGATCTGTCCTCATGGATGTGATTAGTGACCTTATAAAAGAGCTGAAGGGAATTAGATAGGCCTTTCTTGCCTTTCTATATGTTCTGTCACAGGAGGACACAGTGTCTGTGCCCTCTGGAAGACATGGTGCTGAAGGCTCCATCTTAGAAGTAGAGCCTGAGCCCTCACCAGACACTGACCCTGCTAGTTCCTTGGTTGAACTGTGAGCAATAAATTTCTGTGGCTCATAAATTACCTACTCTCACAAACAGATTAAGACGGGAGGTAACTTGCTCAAAGTTGCACACTTGGTAAATGACGGAGATGGGATGAAACTCTAGGCTTTGCAATGACCAGGCCTGTACTATAATGACTCTGCTGGATTCCATGACTTACATTTCTACAGCTACAGCCATCGTGTGTTTGGTTAAGAGCTGTCCAGGGTGGAGCAGTGATTTCATGGGGGTGAGAAGGAGATTAATAGTTTAAAATGAAATTAAGAGACTGGATTGAGGGAGATGATTCTTCAAGGTTTGTGAGGGTGTTATCAGTTACCTTCAGCGTTTCTGGCTGGAGAAATGTCATTTTATTTTAATGGGGTCTTGTGGGGAGCCCTCGTAAGACAGCTGGGTCAGCACTTGGGGGTAGGCTCTGGGGAACTAGACACAAGTGTGATAAAAACCTTGGCATTGAGCTTGCTACAGAAAACAGGTGAAGAGAACAAAGAAGGGTGCTGGAGGCTTACTTGGCGACAAGGACAAACTCTTTGCAGAGAAATTGTAAACAGTTGTGATCACGATTCTTGCTCCCTCAGGTCCTGTAAAATAAGGAAGCATCTTTAGGAAGTATTCTTTAGCATGAGCTCCTTAGAGAGTCCCTTAAGTGTTGGCAGTCCCTTGGGCTCTGAATTTCCCCCTCTTATTGCTTCATATACTTTCCTTGAAGGGCTTGTCTCACTCCTATGGAGTCAGCTCTCCCACGTGTCTCTGGCCCTGCTCGCTCCTCAGCCACCCTTCCGGAAAGCTCCGCTATGTCCCATACATCTTCAGTGTGAGCATGCCTGAGGCCGGCCGCATCATCTTGTCCTGCAACCTGCTTCTCCCTGTGCTCCTTGTCTCCCTGAATGGCATCACTGTCCACGGAGTCCTCCAGTGAGGGAGCTCCCGGGGCTTTCCTTTCCTTTCACGTCCGATGTTATCCCATCTAATCCTCATAGAAAACCTTAGAATGATGACCACGCCTATATAACAGGTGAAGAAACTCAGGCCCAGACAAAGCAAATGACTTAGACAAGGTCACGCAGAGAGCAGTGGCAGAATTTGAGATCTGAACCCAGTCCTGCCAACTCTAGCCACTTTTTCCGATATTGTCATTATGGAGCTCATCCGGAGGAGATATTGTAGTGTTTATTGCCACGGTATTAATTTGCTGGGGCTGCTGTAATAAAGTACCTCCGACTGGGTATTTTAAACAACAGAAAATAGATTGTCTCATGGTTTTGGAGGTTAGAAACCCTAGACCTGGGGCAGCGCCTGTGGCTCAAGGAGTAGGGCGCTGGCCTCATGTGCTGGAGGTGGCAGGTTCAAACCCAGCCCCAGCCAAAAACTGCAAAAAAAAAAAAAAAAAAAAAAAAAGAAACCCTAGCCCAGGGAGTTGGAGGGTCAGTTTTTCTGAAGAAAGGGGGCGGGGGGGGGTACAGGCAAGTACCTGTTCTGTGCCTCTTTCCTTGACTGGCAGATGGTCATCTTTTTCTTGAGTCTTTACTGTCTTCACCCTCTTATCTCTGTCTAGATCCTGTCTCCAAATACAGTCACATTCTGAGGTGCTGGGGGTTAGAGCTTCAATAAATGAAGGTGCAGCTGTCACAATTCAGTCCGTAACAGCTATCAACTTAAAAAAAAAAAAAAAGCATTTTAAGTGGAAAGGCAGCAGCCTTTGTTTGGAACAGGAAGTATCAATATCAAAAACTTCCTGATTCTCCTGAAATGTATTTATAAATTCAATATGGTACCAACAAAAACACTACTATGTAATTAATGATAAAACTATTCTAAGCATCATATGAAAATAAGAACATGTGAGAAAAGACAGGAAAAAAACTGAACGTAGGGAGTGAGGACTAACCTCATGAGATACTAGAACACATTGTATAGTGATAATGATGAAAATAATAGGAGATAGGACATAGATAGAAATTCCAGGTCAGGTGTGGTGGCTCACACCTGTAACGCTAGCACTCTGGGAGAAGGAGGTGGGTGGATTGCCTGCGCTCAGGAGCTCGAGACCAGCCTGAGCAAGAGTAAGATCCCATCTCTAAAAATAGCTGGGTGTTGTGGTGCGCACATGTCAAGTCTCAGCTACTTGGAAGGCCAAGGTAAGAGAATCGCTTGAGCCCAAGAGTTTGAGATTGCTGTGAGCTATGACGCTATAGCAATCTACTGAGGGTGACAAAATGAGACTCTGTCTAAAAAAAAAAAATTCTAGAAACGGATCCAAGAGCATGAGAGAATTTATAGTTTAATGAGACAGCATTTGAAAAAATGTGGAAAAGATGGATGACTGGTATTGGGTCTACTGACTGGTAGTAGAGGATGGGCAAGCTCTATTCCTGCTTCACTTAGAGCAAAATGAATTGCTGTTCAATGAAGATTTAAATGTAAATTATGAAAACGATGGACTACTAGATATAGACAGCGGTGAAATTAAAAGAATATTGCAGTCCAGCCATAGTGGCTCAAATCTGTAATCCAAGGGTCCCCAAACTTTTAAAATAGGGGACCAGTTCACTGTCCCTCAGACCATTGGAGGGTTGGACTGTGGGCCCTGGGATGCAGGACAGGCAGCAGCGTCAAAAACACCTGGTGGGCCAGATAAATGTCCTCAGCAGGCCGCATGTGGCCCTCGGGCCATAGTTTGAGGATGCCTGCTAATCCTAGCACTTGGGAGGCCTAGGAGAGAGGATTGCTTGAAGTTAAGAGTTTGAGACCAACCCAAGCAAGAGTAAGACCCCGTCTCTACAGAAAAATAGAAAAAAATTATCTGGGTGTGGTGG
This sequence comes from Otolemur garnettii, assembly GCF_000181295.1. Classification (NCBI taxonomy): domain Eukaryota; kingdom Metazoa; phylum Chordata; class Mammalia; order Primates; family Galagidae; genus Otolemur; species Otolemur garnettii. The sequence continues at coordinate 23,222,238 of NW_003852409.1, read as the reverse complement.
TGGGCACCTGTAGTCCCAGCAGCTCAGGAAGCTAAGGCAGGTGGATCTCTTGAGCCCATGAGGTTGAGGTTACCGTGAGCTATGATGATGCCCCTGCACTCTTGCTAGGGCAATGGAATGAGACTCTGTCTCAAAAACAGCAGCAACAACAAAACTATTGCAGTGGCAAGGGTTCTTCTATGCATTGTATAAAATCAGAAAGCCTAAAAAAAGATAGACAAATGCATCACATATAATTTGAAACGTTTTCATGTGGCAAAAATGGCATAAGCAAGTCAAAAGTGAACTGGTGAAAATATTTGTAACAAATGACAGACAGAGCATTTTTTTTTATTAGTAAAAGTTTTTCAAAAGGAAAGAACAAAAGAGAAAAATAGGCAAAGGGTACACGTTTAAACAGGCTCTTTTCCAGAAAAAAGAAATACAAATGCATGATAAATGTTTGAAAAGATGCAACCTCACTCATAACTGAAGGAATAACATTTAAAATAGAAATGAATTTGCTTTTTATCTATTATAGATTGTTATATGTCAAAGGCGGATAGGGAAAGGAGAGAACTCAAATGTTGTTGGCAGTAAAATAGTGCATTCTTTTGGGAGGGAAATTTGGCAATATCTAATACATTCATGCAATTCTATTTCTAGGTCTTTGTTAGAGATCATCTTAGTTTTGCATGAACAAACATAAACGAAATTGTTGAAGTGTAAAGTATAAACATTTTGAAGTTACTAGGTCGTGCCACATTATTTCCCAAAGAATAGTACCAATTTAGGGGTGGCGCCGGCCCCATATACTGAGCGTAGTGGGTTCAAACCCAGCCCCAGCCAAATTGCAACAACAACAACAACAAAATAGCTAGGCATTGTGGTGGGCGCCTGTAGTC
>NW_003852409.1:23219353-23220941 GCF_000181295.1 Otolemur garnettii | reverse complement strand
CCCATTTCCTAGCTTGTCATGCATTCTTTCCAAAAATTGGAACTTTTTAAAAATGCTGCAGGATGCAGGACAAAATGTTAAAAATCAGGACTGTCCTGCCCAAAGCGGGACGTCTGGTCACCTTAACCAATACCCAATATTATCCAACATTTTTATTTTTGCTACTCTGATGTATAAAAGGGAATCTTATTCTAATCAGCATTTCCTGATTAATAATGAGGTTCATTATCTTTTCATACGTTTATGTTAGCCATTAGGTTTTCCCTTTAACAGGACTGTTTGAATATCTTTTGCCAATTTTTCTATTGGGCTGTTTGACTTGTGGGAGTTCTTAATATATTCTGCATACTAATCTTTTGTCAGTTACATACAATATTTCCTTCCAGTCGTGGCACATCTTTTAGCTTTATTTAAGACATCCTTTGTCATACATTAGTTTAAAATTTTAATGTGTAGTCAGATTTATAAAATTCTTCTTTGTGATTTGTGCCTTTAATGTCTTATTTAAGAAATCATTTGCTACCCAAGGTCAAAAAGATTTCATTTATTTCCTTCTAACCCTTAAGAAAAACTCATTATTGCGACAATTTCCAAGTAAACTCAAAGCAACGAATCCCCACACACCTTCTCTTGGTTTTCAAAGCTGTCAACTTCATGCCACTTTCACTTCATCTGTTTCTCCCCCTCCCTCGTCCCTCTCTCCTACTTTTTTTCTGGAATATTTCAGACTAATCCCAGACATCACATCATCAATAGCAATATTCGTTTATGAGTAACAGGTAAAACCTATTTAAGAAAAAGAAGTTTAAAATGTTTCTTTTCATATTTAATAATCCATTTTTCTCCCATTGATTGAAAATGCTAATAAAGTCATTCATATATATAGATATCTGTTATCTGATTCATATATTTGTGTATGTATATATGTATATATGTGTGCTGTGTGTGTGTATATATATATATAAAAGATAATTAAACAAGGACACTGAACACAGTCCTTGTTTTTATATATATATATATATATATGTAGAGAGAGAGAGAGAGATAAATAGTTTTTCCATTCTAGTCCATTGATTTTTTTTCACTTACTTATGATAGAATAATTTGCTGTTTAAAATATTTGCTGTTTAAAATATTAAAATATTTAATATCTGAGCCAAGGCTTTCTCATTACTCTCTTTTAAAATTATCATGACCATTTTTTGTATTGAATTATAAAGAGGTAGATCATGTATGCATTAATGCATTTATGGGGTGCAATGTGCTGATTTCATATATAATTTGGAATGCTTACATCATACTGGTTAATATATCCCTCACCTCATTTACTTAATTATTGTATTAAGACATTTATACTCTATACTTAATAGATCTAACATGCACCCTTGCCATACATACCATAGGTGTGATCCCACCATTCACCCTCCCTCCCTTTACCTCCCCCTTCCCCTTTCATTCCCCCTCCCTCCTTCATCCTGGGCTCTAGTTGTGATCTATTCTTCATATGAAAATGTGAGTGATTGTAAATTGGTTTCATAATAGTATTGAGTACATTGGGTACTTTTTCCTACATTCTTTTTTTTTTTTT
>NW_003852409.1:23217190-23218545 GCF_000181295.1 Otolemur garnettii | reverse complement strand
GCATCCTTGTTTTGCTCCTAACTTTAAAAAGGTTGCTCCTTGTGCCTCATCATTTTATGTGATAGCTGCTGTTGGTTTTGGTAAACACACATTTGAGCAGGTTAATTAAGTTTTCTTCCATTTCTTGGTTGCTGAATTTTCCTTCATCTTAAATGTGCATTAATTTTATTAAATACTTTTCTCAGCATCTATGGAGTTCCCACAAAGCTATTCTTCTTTAATCTATTGATGGGATGAATTAAGTTTAAACCATCTTTAAGTAATGGGGATAAATACTACTTGACTAAATTGTATTAGGAAAAAATTGCTATCTTTAGTTAATATGTTACTTAAGCCTTTAGCATTTAAATAAATGATATTGGCCCAAGCTTTCTTTTATGATGTGTTCCTATTTTCCACTTTTGTGGAGAGAATTTTCGTAGTGTACATGTGTTCTCCAGAACACTGTTCAGTTTGTTTTCAAATTTATTGGTATAAAATATTTATCATTCTCTATGATTTTTATTACACTTCTGTTCTATGTCATCTTCTTCCATCCTTTACATGTTCAAGTCTTGCCAACACTTTCTCCCTTTTTGTCCACTTGACTTATCAGTTTCTGAGGGAAGTATGTTAGCATTTCTGACCAAGACTGGGGATTTATCAATTTCTCTTATAATACTGTAAATGCATGCCTTATATAGTTTGAGGATTTTTTTTTTAAAGATATATACATGTTCAGGATTGCTGCATCTTCAAGGTGAATTGTGTATTTTTTAAAATCCCTAATAATAGTCTTTTGTTTTGATGCCTATTTTTAGGATTTTTGTTACCTGGTATATCTTTTCTTTTAAAAAAAATTTTCTAGGGGTGGTGCCTGTGGCTCAAAGGAGTAGGGTGTTGGCCCCATATGGCGGAGGCGGCAGGTTCAAACCCAGCCTCGGCCAAAAAAAAAAAAAAAAATTTACTATTTTTTTATTTCAGGTTAATGTGAAGGTACAAACAATTAGGTTACAATGCTTTTCTGACTTCTTTCAATTTTAAAAAATACTTTTATGTTATAGGTGTGGCTAGTAAAGGAGGTTAAAATAAGTCTAATTTGAGAATATATAGTTTTTTTAAACAGTGGAGCACAGTCTATTTATATGTTACTAATATTTAGATTTATTGTTACCCATTTTCCTGTTTAACAGTTTTTTCTTTGCTTATCTTGTTCTCTTTTCTTTGTTACCTTCCATTTAAACGATGAAGTTTTTCTTATGCCTTTGTTTTCCTCTATTGGTTTGGAAGTTACTCACTGTATTGGTATTATTTTAATGATTACCTTTCAATTTCCAACATGTACCAAAAACTCATCTTCAGTTTGTCCACACAAT